>NC_047661.1:15761106-15986106 GCF_011762505.2 Arvicanthis niloticus
AGGAAGAGGAGGAGGAGGAAGAGGAGGAGGAGGAGAAGGAGCAGGAGGATGAGGATGAGGAGCAGGAGGAGGAGGAGGAGGAGGAGGAGGAGGAGGAGGAGGAGGAGGAGGAGAAGGAGAAGGAGAAGGAGAAGGAGAAGGAGAAGGAGAAGGAGAAGGAGAAGGAGAAGGAGAAGGAGAAGGAGAAATGGTAAAAGCCTGTATCATTTTGGGTCATTGTGTTTACTCAGGGTCACCCCATGAGTAACTTCTCAAGGTGGGACATTTCACATTTGGCATTTGGGCCTTCTGTTTGGAAACCTATGGCTTCCAGAAGGATCATTATCTCCTGTGAAGGGTGACTCCAATTCAACTAGTGTGTGTGCCTTTTAAAATAGTAGGTTTCTATAAGAGTTTTCAAACACCCTCAATGTTAATTTCTTTCCTCCCACTCCTTCCTGTTCCTCTACCTCAAATCCTTTCTTTTTTGTTTTCTGGGTGGCTTGGGTCTACCCAGTGTGAATTTGGACAAACTCATTCACTTTCCTTTTTGTGAATCATAATACCAGGGGCCTGTAGGGTTTGTAGAGACAAAAGAGCTTGGGTAAATATTCTTTCATCTGTTTACCCCAACCACAGTCTCTTGCTTCTTATCTCTCTTCTTTTTGATTCTAATTCTCCAGAAACAGAATTTTCTTCTTGTGCTAACAAGTGTAACTTTATCCCAGGGCCAAAAGCTGCACTTGTGAATAGACTTTGGACTGCAGTAGGTTCCAGCCTGTCTCGTGCACTATGTTCCAGTTCTGTCTCGTTGCCATGAGGTAATCACTCATCCATGCCCTCACTGGACAGCATCCCCAACACTTACCAGTGTAGTGCCGTCAAGTAAATTCATCATGAGCCCGAGTTTCAAAATCCCTTTCTGGTCTTTGTTCTGTCTCTCATGAATGAGGAGGCATATGACATTGCCTTATGAAATTATAAAAGAGGAAAAAAATAAAGCTCTCTCTGGGAATTGTGACACATACACAGAATGCTAGAACCTGCTAGATTGAGTCATTGTAGCAAGTTCAAGGCCAGCCTGTTACACAGTGAATCCTAGGTCAGCCTGAGCTAGGTGTGAAACCTCACCCCCAAAGCAGAAAAATACTAAATTGAAGCAGAAAAACAATAATCAATGAACATAAAGTCAACCATTGTTTCGAAATAATTAATAAAATGTTTAAACTTCTAGCCAGAGAATTAGGAATTCTTTGGGGGGGGGGATGGCTCACTTTTCCTCTTCTTTCTGAGATGCTGGACATTGAGCCCAGGTCTCTTGCATGCTAGAGAAGTGCTGGGCTATGCTGTGCTATGTCTTTGAGCAGGATGCTGACATGTTTTCTTCTGCACTTTCCTTCCTTCAATGCCAGTACTAAGATATCTCTGTAGAGCAAAGGAAGGGCACACTCTCTGTCACGGACAGTGTTGTCAACCTGACAGAATCTAGAACCACCCAGCAGACAGCCCTCTGGGCACTTGAGGGATTATCTTAATTATAATGAGTGATGTGAAAACCCCCACTTTAACATGGCAGGGCCATTCTGTACAAGGGAGAGTGTGGACTGTGAGGTAGCGTACACTCACCACTGCCTGCTTCCTGACTGCCAATGTTGTGTGACCAGCTGCCCCAAGCTCTTGCTTCTGTGACTTCCCTGCCTGGTGAACCACAGCCTGAAACTGTGAGCCGAACCAACTATTTCTCCCTTAAGTTGCTTTTATTAGAGTATTTTATTCCAGCAACAGGAGAAGAAACTAAGACACTTATTCCATAGAGAAGATTCTGGTGTCCCATTCTTAGTGTTTCCTCGAACACAGCTGGTTACGATCTCAGGTGTCCTAACCTCTGCGTGATCCCAGGGAGATTTGTGTGTAGGAAACTGCATCAGAAATGCTGGTCCTCGGTCAGCTGCTGTTTTTGTGAATGGTAAACTGAACTTCATCTCTGAATTAGAAAGTTTTGTGTCTTCTGGAAGGATCTACAAGGCTGTAGGTGGCTAACGTCTCAGCTTGCAATAGTGTAAAATATACACCTGTCTCTACTCTTGACCCAGAAAACTAAGAAAATCACTTACTACCAATATCAGGAATGAAAGAGTAAATATCACCTATAGATTCTAAAGTCTTATTAAAAAATAGTAAAAAAGGTAAGGGTGCACCCAGGACAGAGCGTGTGCATAGCACGTACAAAATCCTGGCTCTGATCATTAACATGGAAAAAGGAGGAGGAGGAGGAGGAGGAGGAGGAGGAGGAGGAGGAAAGAAAGAGAACAAAACAAAGATAGTTAACATCTCCAAATCTTTAAAACCAACTACCCAGAAGCCACAAATATCCAAAACTCCCTGAGATAAAACAGAGTCATATATCTTTTAAATAAGAAACAGGTTTGCATTTATTTTGCCTTTTTTTCCTGGTTAGGGTTTCTCTGCGTAGCCTTGGCATAATGAGAATACTTGGACATTGTCTCTGGCCCAAGTGACAATTATCTTCTTTGTAAGGCTCATGGACTATCTGCCACCTAAGCATGGGGTTCCCCTTATTTTTATTTATATATATGGTTTCTAAGAATTGAGGGGGTGCCATTCTCACTAGAGGAGTGTATATGTTTAGTGAAAATAAGAATCCTTTAAAGTCCTCTACACCAGCATCACTCCACTAAGTCAATCTGGGAGAACCATCTCTGGACAGTACCGCCTCAGTTAGTAGATTGTCGGGAGAAGCATTGGGATGAATCCATAACAAAGGCCCCTCCTGCCATAACACAGCAGTTGGTAAGTGTCTAGTTTTAAAAACACATAAGTCAAAGGTTTTGGTTTCATCTATGCGTTTTAACTGGGCATCTTGTAAAGCATTTTCTACTACTTGCAGAGCACGGCTCGCAGCCGGTGTTAAGGCCCTCGGTGAGGAAATATGAGCATCCCCTTCCAAAATATCAAATAAAGGTTTCAGCTCGGCCGAGGGAATTTTTAAAAATGGTCTTAACCAATTTATATCACCTAATAATTTCTGAAAATCATTCAAAGTATGTAAATGGTCTCTACGAATCTCCAATTTCTGAGGAATTATCTTTTCTGGATTGATAACCGTCCCTAAAAAGGAGCCAATTTCTGAAAATTGAACTTTCTCAGTAGCAACATGTAGACCCCACTGCATGTAAGTAAGTAAGTAAGTAAGTAAGGGGACCTCCCAAGCCATGACAGGCTCTCAACCAGTCTTGTAACCCTCTGTTCCTACGAGGGGCAATGACTGTGCGGCATTCCGCTGTGGCATTTTCAAAGACCATTTGTTCTATCAATGGCATCACCTGTTCCGGGTCACCAAAAATCCTACCCGATGCCTCAGTCATTCGGGCCACAAAATCAGAAAAAGACTCATTAGATGTCTGAATTATCTTGGAAAAATAAAGGTTACTGCCTTCTTTCCTAGGGAGAGACTTCCATGCCTTTATTGCAGCTGATGCTATCTGTGCGTAGATCTGCCAGGGATGAGTGGTCTGGTCGTTTGCGTGTACGCCAACTCCAGCCAGCATGTCAAAAGTCCATAATTGCTGTCCCTCAGTGTTTGCATTAATCCTGGCTTGTGCTTGCAGTGCCTTGTGCCACAAGGCCTTCCACTCTAGGTATTGGCCCATATTGTTAAGTACTGCCTTCACTGTGTCCTGCCAGTCTCCTGGCGTCATAGCAGCTGTACTTAATCTCTCCACTTGGGATACAGTAAAATTAGCCCCAATTCCATATGCACGTACTGCCTCAGCTAATTCTTTGACCTGCCTATACTCTACTGGGGCATGAATACAAGCGCCTTCTGCCGTTTCAAAGACTGGAAATGCAAGCTGTAGCTGTCTCCGATCTCCTGGGCTGAGAAATGAATTAGAGATGCTGCCCGGGGTATAGGCCGGAGGCAAGGCCTGGGCCGAGAGGCTCAAGGTCTTTCTTAGTCTTATCCCAGAACGGCTATTTTTTGCATAGGCGGCTGCTTCCTCCCCTAGGCTTTCTTCTTCGTAGCTGCCAAGGTCTATGGAGGCAGGCTCCTTAATGGGGTACAGGGGGGTCCTTTTGACCTCCACTCTCTGTCACTAGCCGGTGAAGGGTCCTTAACCTTAACAGGCCCTGCAGTGGCCCCTGTTCCTTTTGAGTACTCTTTTCTTTGACCAGGCTCCTTGGCCTGCCTCTGTTGCCCAGGTTTTTTTTTGCCTGTTTCTCCTTTCCAGGCTCCTTGGCCTGATGCCGGCTAACACGCTCTGTTTCTGATAGCCTGGAGTGGACCTCTCTTGAAACCTCTTGACTTGCCCTAATAGCTGTGCTGCGAGCTGGATCCTCACAACACAAATAAGCTAAAAATGAAAGCAACGCAAGCAAGAGGCCAACTAGTGTAGCGGCGGCAATGAGTGAAAATCCGCTTGCAACCAAGGCTTCCACCCCAAACATACCTCTCAGAGACGTACCTCTATCCTGTAGTCTTTTAACCCACCCCGAATCTCGGGGGGGGGTCTCCCTCGGTGCCTTGAAATACCCGGGTTTTGGCACCAGATTGTTCCGCACCCCTTTTCAAGTCCCCTTTGCCCGCGAAAGAGACACGTGAGGCAGTGTTCGGGTGGTTACTACAGCGAGGCTTTATTCTTGTATCAGAAGAAACGGAAAGACCCAAAGCCCTGGAAAGGCACTGCTATATGTACCCTAGAGTGGCGTGTTCACTTCTGATTGGCTGTTCACTCATCACCCCATATTATGCCCCGGGGATGGGCAGTGACTTTGGCGCGCTTTTGCCTTTTGCACCTGCGCAGTTAGTTGTTTACTTGTGGGAGCACAGGATACCCACGCCATCTTGTAATGGTGAATGTTGTCACGCTCACTGTGGCTCTTAACAGAACCCCCAACTAAATAAAAGAATATCTAACCTAGCAATGCATGAAAAGATAGTATGTCACGAGAAAGTAGAGTTTGCACCAGGAATATAAGACAAATTCAGCATCCAAAGCTCAACTGGTGCAGCCCACTATCTATCACCTCTTAAACAATAAAAATCACTTCATCAAATTAGCAGATGAAGAAGACTCATTTGGTAAAACTCAATGTCTGTTCGCTATGAAAATTCTGGTATACTGAGAATCTTTATACTGAATAAATGTCTTAATTTTTTTCTGTTGCTGCGATAAAACACACAGCATAGGGGGAGGGATATGCTTGGCTCACAGTTCCAGGCTCTATCTACTCTATCTACTCTAGCAGGGCACAGAAGTGAACCACTTAATATCATTAAATGGATCCACAAAAGTCCTGCAGTTAATATTTGACTTCATGATAAGACAATATTTTCCTGAGATTAACAAGAAGACAGACTATTCACTTTCATCAAACTTATCACAGTAGTTCTCGACCCTTTTGGAGGTCGCCAATCAGATATCCTGCGTATCAGATATTTACATTATAGTTCATAGCAGTAGCACAATTACAATTATGAAGTAGCAATGGGATAATTGAATGGTTGAGGTCACCACGACGTGAGGAACTGTGTTAAAGGGTCACAGCAATAGGAAGGTTGAGAACACTGTATTAAACACTATTGGAAGCCCATAAATGAGATGAGGCAAGTGAGGAAGAAATGAGAACTGTTCCAATTAACAGATGATTGTTACACAGAAAGTTTGAAGGCAGGGCTGGAGAGATGGCTCAGTGGTTAAGAGAAAACACTGTTTTTGCGGAGGACCAGTTTAGCTCCCAGCTAACATGAGCAGCTTACAAACATCAGCTCCAGGACATCAGACGCCCTCTTATGGCTGCTTCGGGTACTACATGCATTGGTACAACCCCCACACAGAGATTTGCATAATTAAAAATAATTTTGATTTTATATCCAGCCACTTTGCTGAAGTTGTTTATCAGATTTAGGAGTTCTCTGGTGAAATTTTTGGGGGTCACTTAAGTATACTATCATATCATTTGCAAATAGTGATATTTTGGCTTCTTCCTTTCCAGTTTGTATCCCTTTGACCTCCTTTTATTGTCTAATTGCTCTGGCTAGGACTTCAAGTACTATATTGAATAGGTAGGGAGAGAGTGGGCAGCCTTGTCTAGTCCCTGATCTTAGTGGGATTGCTTCAAGTTTCTCTTCATTTAGTTTGATGTTGACTACTGGTTCGCTGTATATTGCTTTTACTATGTTTAGGAATGGTCATTGAATTCCTGCTCTTTCCAAGACTTTTATCATGAAGGAGTGTTGAATTTTGTCAAATGCTTTCTCAGCATCTAATGAGATGATCATGCGTTTTTTTTCTTTGAGTTTATTTATGTAGTGGATTACATTGATGGATTTGTGAATATTGAACCATCCCTGCATCCCTGGGATGAAGCCTACTTGATCATGATGGATGATTGTTTTTATGTGTTTTTGGATTTGGTCTGCAAGAATTTTAGTGAGTATTTTTGCATTGATTCTCATAAGTGAAATTGGTCTGAAGTTCTCTTTGTTGTGTCTTTGTGTGGTTTAGGTATAAGCATAATTGTGGCTTCATAGAACGAATTGGGTAGCGTTCCTTCTGTTTCTATTTTGTGGAATAGTTTGAAGAGTATTGGTATTAGGTTTTCTTTGAAGGTCTGATAGAATTCTGTACTAAACCCATCTGGTCCTGGGCTTTTTTGTTTTGGGGAGACTTTTAATGACTGTTTCAATTTCTTTAAGGGTTATGGGACTGTTTAGATGGTTTATCTGATTCTGATTTAACTTTGGTACCTGATATCTATCTAGAAAATTGTCTATTTTATCCACATTTTCCAATTTTGTTGAGTATAGGCTTTTGTAGTAGGATCTGATGATTTTTTAAACTTCCTCTGTTTCTGTTGTTATGTCTCCCTTTTCAATTCTGGTTTTGTTAATTTGGATACTGTCTCTGTGCCCTCTGGTTAGACTGGCTAAGGGTTTATCTATCTTGTTGATTTTCTTAAAAAACCAGCTCTGGTTTTGTTGATTCTTTGTATAGTTCTTTCTGTTTCTACTTGGTTGATTTCAGCCCTGAGTTTGATTATTTCCTGCCGTCTACTCCTCTTGGGTATATTTGCTTCTTTTTGTTCTAGACCTTTCAGATGTGCTGTCAAACTGCTAGTGTATGCTCTCTCTGGTTTCTTTTTGTAGGCACTTAGAGCTATGAGATTTTCTCTTAGCACTGCTTTCATTGTGTTCCATAAGTTTTGGTATGTTGTGCTCTCATTTTCATTACATTCTAAAAAGTCTTTACTTTCTTTCTTTATTTCTTCCTAACTCAAACAAATCAGTGGCCTTCCTCTACTCAAAAAATAAACAGTCTGAGAAAAAATAGGGAAAAGACACCCTTCACAATAGTCATAAATAATATAAAATACTTTGGTGTGACTTTAACCAAGCAAGTGAAAAATCTATAAGACAAGAACTTCAAGTCTCTGAAGAAAGAAATCAAAGATCTCAGAAGATGGAAAGATCTCCCATGCTCATGGATTGGCAGGATTAACATTGTAAAAATGGCCATCTTGCCGAAAGCAATCTACAGATTCAATGCAATCCCCATCAAAATTCCAAATCAATTCTTCATAGAGATAGAAAGAGCAATGTGAAAATTCATTTGGAATAACAAAAAACCCAGGATAGCAAAAACTATTCTCAACAATAAAAGAACTTCTGGGGGAATCACCATCCCTGACCTCAAGCTGTACTACAGAGCAATAGTGATAAAACTGCATGGTATTGATACAGAGACAGGCAGGAAGATCAATGGAATAGAATTGAAGACCAGAAATGAACCCACACACCTATGGTCACTTGATCTTTGACAAAGGAGCTAAAACCATCCAGTGGAAAAAAGACAGCATTTTCAGCAAATGGTGCTGGTTCAACTGGAGGTCAGCATGCAGAAGAATGCAAATAGATCCATTCTTATCTCCTTGTACAAAGTTCAAGTCCAAGTGGATCAAAGACTCCACATAAAACCAGATACATTGAACCTAATAGAAGAGAAAGTGGGAAAAACATTGAACACATGGGCACAGGGGAAAAGTTCCTGAACAGAACACAAATGGCTTATGCTCTAAGATCAACAGTAGACAAATGGGACGTCATAAAATTGCAAAGCTTCTGTGAGGCAAAGGACACTGTCAATAGGACAAAATGGCAACCAACAGATTGGGAAAAGATCTTTACCAACCCTATACCAGATAGAGGGATAATATTCAATATATACAAAGAACTCAAGAAGTTAGACTCCAGAGCAAATAATCCTATTAAAAATGGGGTACAGAGCTAAACAAAAAATTCTCAGCTGAGGAATATCGAATGACTGAGAAGGACTTAAAGAAATGTTCAACATCTTTAGCCATCAGGGAAATGCAAATCAAAACAACCCTGAGATTCCACCTCACACCAGTCAAAATGGCTAAGGTCAAAAACTCAGGTGATAGCAGATGCTGGCGAGGATGTGGAGAAAGAGGAACACTCTTCCATTGTTGGTGGGATTGCAAGCTGGTGCAACCACTCTGGAAATCAGTCTGGTGGTTCCTTAGAAAATTGGACAAAGTATTACCTAAGGACCCAGCTATACCACTCCATATACCCAGAAGATGTTCCAAGATATAACAAGGACACATGCTCTACTATGTTCATAGCAGCCTTATTTATAATAGCCAGAAGCTGGAAAGAACCCAGATGTCCTTCAACAGAGGAATGGATACAGAAAATGTGACACATTTACACAATGGAGTATTACTCGGCTATTAAAAACAACAAATTCAAGAAATTCTTAGGCAAATAGATGGAACTTAAAAATATCATCCTGAGTGAGGTAATCCAATCACAAAAGAACACATATGGTATGTACTTACTGATAAGTGGATATTAGCCCAAAAGCTCAGAATACCCAAGATATAATTCATAGACCATATGAAGCTCAATAAGAAGGAAGACCAATGTGTCCTTCTTAGAAGGGGAAACTAAATACTCATGGGAAGAAATACAGAGACAAAGTGTGGAGCAGAGACTAAAGGAAAGGCCATTCAGAGACTGCCCCACCTGAGGATCCATCCCATATACGGTCACCAAACACAGACACTATTGTACATGCCAAGAAGTACATGCTGACAGGAGCCTGATATAGCTGTCTTTTGAGAAGCTCTGGCAGAGTCTGACAAATACAGAGGTGGATGCTTGCAGCCAACCATTGGACTGAGCATGGGATCCCCAGTGGAGAAGTTAGAGAAAGGACTGAAGGAGTTTGCAACCCCATAGAAAGAAAAATATCAACCAACCAGACCCCCACCTCCAGAGCTCCCAGGGACTAAACCACCAACCAAAGCGTACACATGGTGGGTCCCATGGCTACAGCCACATATGTAGTAAAGGATGGCCTTGTCGGGCATCAATGGGAGGAGAGGCCCTTGGTCCTGTGAAGGCTAGATGCCCCAGTGTAAGGGAATGCCAGAGTAGGGAGGCAGGAGTAGGTGGGTGGGGGAACACCCTCATAGAAGCAGGGTGAGGGAGGATGAGATAGAGGGTTTGGGGGGCGGGGAGAGACCAGGAAAGGGGATAAGGTTTGAAATGTAAATTTAAAAGATTCAATTAAAAATAATTTAAAAAATCTTTTTTAAAAAGGAAGGCATCTATAAAAGCTCCCAGAACTAATTAAGTTTAGTAAGTACATATTGTATAAAATCACATCTTGAAAAATCAACTGTGTTTTACAAGCAGTGAAAAAATTGTACTAGTTGTTTATACAGAGGGAAGAAAAGAAAGATGGAAAAGGAAGAGAAAATAGAGAAAGGAAAGGAAGAAAAGAGAGAAAACAAGAAGGAATACTGGATGTGACTGCCTACCTCTTAATTCTAGCATCTGGAAGGTAGAGGCAGAACTATTGTGTGCTCCAGGCCAGACTGCTGTACAGTGTGTGGGTATATATTATCTAAAAACAAACAAGTCATATATCAGTGTATACCTAACTAACTAACTAACTACACACAGACAGACAGACAGACAGACAGACACACACACACACACACACACACACACACACACAGACACACACCACTGGGATGGGGATCTGTATGTTGCAGATACGAATGCAATATTTTTAGTCACTGAAAACTAGAAACCTCTTAAGTAACCTTCAACTTGTACAGACAGTGACACATCCTTCTGACAGCACCCTCCATATACAGTAAAGGGGAAAAGGTGATGTGTTTTACGTCTAGCAACAGGAGTGAATCTCGGTGTATTGTGTAAAGTGGGAGAAGCCGGGCTCAAAGGCTACTGTATGGTAGGCAGCTGAGGGCTAGTATATCCCAGCAATTCTAACTGAGTAATTTGTAAATAATGTAAATTTAATTCACAAAATTTAGGAGACAGGGAAGTCCAGGTTCCAGCGGAACGGACCAGTGTCTATTGAAGGCCAGCTTCTTGCTGATGATGTGACCAGTGTGTGTTCTCCCAGTACAAGAGGAGGAAACCTCCTTCACGCCTTCTTTTCTTTTATTACATTTTGCTTTACTCTGTGTGTGCGCGAGTGTGTGTGTGAACTCAGGTAGCCTGGCTTGATGATGAGGACCTTTACCTGCAGAGCCACCTTGCAGGCCCTTGGGCCTCTTAGATCAGAACACTAATCCTACCTGTAAATTCTCTGCACTTGTGACTTAATCACCTCCCCATGTTCCCACCTCGAAACACAAACACATGGGGAATCAGGTTTCAGCACATGAACCAGGGAAGACAGTAACACAGACCACAGCAGCAGGATTCCGTGTGTATGACATAATTCTGGAGCAGGCAAAGCTCCAGACGAGCAGATGGGACTTTATGCTTTGGGAAGCAGTAACAGCAGCCCGAGAGAATGGTTCAGGAGTCTGTAGCACGACTGTTGTGCTGGTCATGTAGTTTTCTGTTCTTCTCAAAACTCACAGATGTTTTTACCAAAACTACGACATATTACTGTATTTAAAACTTGGAGACTCCAAGAACACCGAGGGTAGCCGCGAAGAATCGGAAAGAACCAGAGGAGAGTGAGGTTTAAAAATTTTGTAACTTTTGCTGACTAGGAGGAACTTTCTCCTGAATTAGAATACAGAAGGCTACAGAGTGCTTCCCTGGCGAGCTCAAGGACCTGGCTTCATTCTCTAGCACTGAACAAACAAAACCAAGCAAACGGTCCAAGAGCAGTTTTCAAACTCTGAAGTCATCACCTCATCTTCCTGCTCTCAGTGCACACTGTCTCATTTTATGAGTTCTTCAAGTTCAGCCTGTCTCTAAGTCATTGGTATTGCTTGCTGCTGGATGATGGACCCACGAGGCCCCCTTTATGACACTTTGAGCAACTCTGCAGTGTAGCACCTGGAAGAGGGTCTTCTCTATACTGGCTTCCAGGGACCCTCATTCTTTTCCATGAGAAGTAAAAAGTTACTGATTGAAGACATTTGAAAGTGGTAGTTCTGGATTAAAACCGTCAGTTCCAACAGCACCAAGATTTAAATTTAAAAAAAAGAAAGAAAGAAACTGGTCGGGCACAGTGGCACACACCTTTAATCCTAGCCAAGGCAGGAGGATTTCTGCATTTGAGGCCAGCCTAGTCTACACAGAGAGTGTCAGGACATCCAGGGCTATACAAAGAAACCCCAAAACAAAAGCAAGCAAACAAACAAAAGCAGAGAGAGAGAGAGAGAGATGGAAAGACAGACAGACACACAGAGTGAAAGAGAGAGAGAGAGAGAGAGAGAGAGAGAGAGAGAGAGAGAGAGAGAAACTTTTGCCATAAGAAAACCAAACACACACACAAAAACCTTGATGGTTTCCTTTAAAAACAATTGAGTTGGGGCAGCCTTTCAGTCTATAGTAAAAACTCCAAAGGCAATAAAAAAAAATCACCAAATTCAACTACACATATTTGATAAATTTCTTTATAGCAAAAGCATTAGAACTCAAAAACTGGCGAGAAATTGGGAAAATTATTTGACCTTTTTTTATATCACCAAAAGGACTAGCAGCTTTAAGAAATTGAGAGGATAGCAGGAAATAAAAGTTTCTCAAATTATGTCAAGTTACTCAACCTCAGTCCTCAAAAAACTGACAACAGTGCTGAAATATTCAGAAGAAAGAAAGCCAAAATGTTTTTCTCTCTACAAAGGGAACTTGGCAGTGTGCAGCAACTGTCTCTGACCTGGAAAAAGAAATGATTATTCAAAGCTTTTCATGCAGACAACTTCACTAGTAGGGAAAGACGGAGAGGTGTCTGAATGGCCACCAGTTAGGCAGTGGTAGGATAGTGTAGCGTATCAATGAAACAAAGTAGCAAATCTCTGTGAGCAGCCACCGCCCTACTCTGCTGCCCTGCGGCTACCAGACCTATTGTCCACAAAACCAATATGGAGACATTGTCCAATATGCCATTGTTTTGAGGAGAAATGTACACATTCTAGTTTTGTGGGTAGCCCAATATCAGTGGAGCTTGCAGGCAAGACCCTATTCCTTCTCCTTGAGAGTGGGTGGGACCAGCCAGTATGCTGCTATCCTGCAGGGCTAGAAAAACAAAACCAGTCCCTTTGCCAACATGCATATGAAGACATCTCTATGCCATGGGTTGCTGGGAGCAGACCAAACAAATAACGAAAAGCCAGCGGTCTCACTTCAGTCCTTAAACAGAATATCCAGTAATATTGCTCAGGCTTCTGACCTATAGGAACTGTGAGATAACATGTATTCTTTGTTTTAAGCCTCTAAATTTGTGGTGATTTGCTTGTAGCAAAGGAAACTTACATACAAGCAGAAGAAAAACATTCATGGGAGAGCCAGGGTGATGAAATTGTTTAACACATTAGTGTATACTTGATTTACTTTTATTTTATGCATATGAGTGTTTACCTATGCCCTGTGCATGTCTGGTGCCAGTGGTGGTCAGGAGAGGACATTGTATCCTCTGGAAATGGAGTTCCAGATGGTGTGTAACCTGCCATGTATGTGGCAGGAACCAAACCCAGGCCCTCTGCAGGCACAGCAGATGCTTGTAATCACGGAGCTGCCTCTCCAGCTCTGTAGTTTTGAATTTAAGCCATGAGAAGACATTATCTATTTAGAACAAACTTAAATTAAAAAAAAAAAAGGTGAAAACAAACCCCAATGCTCTTACATGGGAGGGGGAAGTTCCGGAGTACAGCTAGGCCTGGTTTCTCTATCCAGTTCTGCTTCCTCTTCCCAGTCTTCCCAAATGTGTAGTTATCACACAGTGATACAGGGTTCATCCTGATATCTTTGCTTGCCATAAATCAATTCCAGAAGACGAGGACAAGCAGCTGGAGAAATAATGAGAATGAGCATGGAAGTAAGATCCTTGTATCCTTTCAGGAATAAGATTCTCCAGGCTTTGCAAGATAATTCTCCTTTTCTCAGTTGCAGGAGAAGCCTCCCCCCCCCCCGCCCCCCCAGTTTCCACTTTCGGAAATGCCTTCTGTCTGTTCTCAACAGTGACAACACTTCTGAGACAGTTTGGAAATATTTATGCAGCCAATAATTCCGGTTACAAACATAGGCAGTAGGGAAGAAGTCAATGGAAATTGGATAAACGATAAAACAGGACTCTGAGGGAAAAAAAAAAAATAAGGCATAGCAGAAAACACACAACAAGCACGTCAGAGACAGAAGGAGTAGGCCAGAGTATAGTCATGCATCAGAAGTTATAGCTCAAGACCCTTGGCTGTAAAGGCAGATAGACTCTCCTGTCAAGGAAAGGATTTTGTTTTGCTGTCTTTGGCCAGTGCTCATCTGCATGTCTGAAATATGTCCTTCTCTAGGTCTGACGTGGGCAGGACAGTGGGGCCAGCTCCCAGAAAAGGAAGTTTTGCTCTTCTTTCCCCTCATGGGATTGTTTTAATGTGCTGCCAGGTCACTCGCAGTTTGTAATTATGTTTGTGTCCACGGTGACAAGTTCCCCAGGGAGACACCGGGAATTCCAGAGATGGCGTTGCTGCCCAGTTGTGTCTGTCCAGAGGTCACTTTGCTGCTCTGCTTGGGGTCTGAGAAGTCAGGAGAAGAACCCGGTGGATATGGAGTGCCGCCGGCATGAGAGTGTCTGCCAAGATCAAAATGTTCCCCATCCTTGCAAGTAGATGGGATCTTAGAACCTGGAATCACATAGTCCCAGCTCCAGCAGGGCTTCTGGCAACAGCCCCAGTGTCTTCAGCTACAGACATCACCTCTGAAGATGCCAAGAAAAGCAAACACAGGCCCCCGATCTCTTGTTGCACTCACTGGAAAGGAGCCCACAGCAGCAGAGGAACTGAGCTGAGAGGACAGCTTTCCTATGACTCTGAGTTTCCCACTGCCCCTCCCCCATCTGCATCAAGCAAACAACAGACTTGTAATAAAACGTGCAGGTGTGATGACTTTCTATTCGAGATGCTGGAATGAAATGGCGAATACGGCTGGGAAGCGCAGTAAGTCCCAGCAAGATGAATGGGACGGAAGGGAGCCCACGAAGGAAGGCACAGATTTCATTCCAGCCGTGGGAACCAGCTCCTTTTAGTAGCCGAAACTGGTGTCCGTCACATACCCTCTAGACAGCCCTTGAGAAACGATTCCAAGTTTCTCTTCGTGGGGAGAAGAAGGGGAGGTGTGAGTGGGATGGAGATGACTCTGCAAGCCTAAAGAGACAAGTGACAAAGTACCGCTGAGGGATCCTGGCTGTCCAAGCTTGGCGACAAGACTGGAAAGCCCCAAGAGGAAGCGTCTTCCTTAGCATCAGGAGTGGTGAGGCAGAATTGATAATATTTCAAGGGAAGCTGCCACGGAGAGAAAAATGTCTATAGTTTCCCAAAGAAAAACACTGGTGGCACACAGTGGGTGGGTGGGGGTCTGGGAGCTGAGGAATGTGAAAACAGTCAGGGCTGTGGGCGATGCAGCTGCCCCAGCGGCACACAAAGCTTTAGCGCTGATTAAATAATTTTAGTTCTATTTCTAGTTAGATATTACCTTTCTAGATGATCAGTGGGCAAATATAAAGTGTAGGACGTTACTCTTAAAGTCAACCACCGCTGGACTGGAGAAGTGCCTCGGTTGTACACTGCTTTCCTAGCATGCATGAAGCCCTGAGTTCAATCTCCGGCACTATATGAACCAGGTAGGGCAGTATATATCTATACCTTCAGCACTTAGGAAGTATATATATGCAGAAGAATCAGGTCAAGGCCACCCTCAGCTACCTAGGGAGTCCGAGGCCAGCCTGTGCTGCACAAAACCCTGTCTTTAAAAGAATGGTTCACCACTTATGTTATGTTATGCTTATTACAAACAACAACAAAACAAAACCAACCAACCCAAAACACTGAACAAACAAACAAACAAAACCCCTAAAAGCAAATTCACAAGTGTACATCCAAAGATAAGAGCTGGAACCCTGACCACCCCACTTTCAGTCCAAGTGTTGGAGGCTCATAGTTGACCATGATGATGAACTAGTGTTAGTTCTTGGAGTTCTTCTCAAGAATGACTTGTGGGAAGCTATAGAAGGGAGAGAAATAGTGCTGTTGTCATCGTCCTGTCATATGTACAGCCAGGTCTGCCACCACCACTCTGAACCTTCCCGGCAATATGTGAAATTTTGGTGGGATGCCATCTGATTGGCCAAGTCCAGGTCATGTGATTTCACCCCGGCTGTTAAGGAGCCGGTAAGTGGAATTTGATCTCCTGTGATTTCTCTCAAGGGAGGACAGGGCTCTGCCTCCATTTAGTTCTTATTTTTCTCAAATAGAAAAGGGACTTATGCACTGACCACAAAAAAATGATAAAAGCTATTTACCAAATAACAAATCACTCTTGGAACAATCCTCTCAGCTCCAGCGAGTATGAGTACGGCCAACATTCATTCTGCTTCTCAACTCCAGACGCTCATCTAGTTCGAAGAGTTCAGCTCTGAGCCTATGTCTTCCTTTTCCTCTACTGCTTTGCGCGGTGAGTCCCCCCCCACCCCCACTCTAATCAGAAACCTGGATGCCATCTCACTATTCCCTAGTACTCCACCTAACCAGTCTTGACACCGTCATCGGAACGTATCCCTAGCCGATTTCCTTTGTCTGTAGTGCAGTGTATACATGTGTGTGCGCTCACACGTGCTCCTGTGTGTGTGGGAATCAGGAGGCACCTTCACATGCCCTTCCTCAGGAGTATAGTTCATCTTTCTCTTGAGATGATCTCGCAGTGGCCTGGAACTGAGCAGTTCAGCTAGGCTGGTTGGTCAGCAAGCCCCAGGGATCCTCGTTCTCCACCTACCTCCTGGGCACTACACGTGACTCCTTACACATGGGTTCTGGGTAATTGAACCATTTCCCCTCGGCAGCACTACGCTCCTTGCTTAATACAGACTTCTTCACTCTTCACCCACGACGGACTCATCTTGGTTTGGATTCCACATTCTGAGAGAAAGACTTGAGTGCAAGTAATTTATCTGAGAGGTGAGGACCACAAGGACAGCATTTTTCAACAGAGAACACTACTAGGAGGAATGAGACAAGGAAGGGAGAGCGGCCAAAATGTCTGCTGTCCAGCTGGCTACCACTGTGGTGCCTGAGGCTTACTCCCAACTGTGGCAGAACAGATGCCCCGGAGCTATTCACCAGCCCTGTCCTCACTGTCGGAGGACCGAGCCAGGGCATTCATCTTCTGACACTTCAGGCCTGCCACAGGCTGCGGGGTGCGTTTTAGCAGGAGAGAAAGCTTGCTGGTGATGAAATGCACATGTCTGTTGCTGGAGACCTAATGGGGTGCCAGTATGTTCCTAGCATGAGTGGTTAAGAGTGGGCAATGGTTGCACGGGGCACAGATGCCAACTACCACTCTTGCATATATTGTACCTAAATATGTTGCATATATTGCACTAAAGAAAGTGATATTTCTAAAATTGAAACCTGATCGTGACAGATTCCTTCTGAGACTTTCCATAGCTTTCTGTATATGATCCAAATGATGTCACAATGCTTACAGCTTTTCTCCATTATTTTTGTCTCGCTTCTTCCCTACACCTACAATGGGGATTGAATCTAGGACCATGTGCATGTAAGGTCTGCCACTGAGCTATGCCTAGACCTTTCTTTTTTACTTCTTTAAAATTTTGTTTTGGGAGCTGGAGAGATGGCTCAGAGGTTAAGAGCACTGACTGTTCTTCCAGAGGTCCTGAGTTCAATTCCCAGCAACCACATAGTGGCTCAGAACCATCTGTAATGGAATCTGATGCCCTCTGCTGGTGTGTCTGAAGACAGCAACAGTGTACTCACATACATGAAATAAATAAATCTTAAAAAAAAAAAAAAACAACTTGTTTGGGAATAAGAGCAAAGGTGCCCAGCAAGGTGCCCAGGTTGGCATGATTTGAACTCACTGCCCAGTCCAGTCATTTACTTGTGTGTGTTGGTGTGTTTGTGTGTGTGTGTTGGTGTGTGTGTTTGTGTGTGTGTGTGTGTGTGTGTGTGTGTGCATGCTTGTGTGTGGAGGCCACAGGTTAACATCAAGTGTCTTCCTCAGTCATCTTCCACCTCACTTTTGAGATGAGGTCTCTTACCTTGGAGCTTGCTGAGGGGTCGTCTGTCTCTGCCTCACCAGCTCTGAGATTACAGATATGTGCAGTCCCACCTTGCTTTTAACCTGTGTGCTAAGGATCCGAACATCAGGCCATTGTGCTTTTATAGCAAGCACTTTACTATGGAGGCATTTCCCTCATCCCTGGCCTCGGACTTGACTCTCCTGCTTCTGCACCCTGAACAGCTGGGATCACAGGCCCCTCTGCCTGGGGCTTGCTTACTTTAGCCTTCCTGATCAGCCCTTCTCTGTATTTCCTTACCAAATGGAATATTTTATTGTAAAAATCTTGTTTGTCATTTTTTTTTCTTTTTCTGAGACATCTGTTTAATGTTTTCACCGTGTAACTGAGACTGATCTGGAAGTTTCTACATAGCCCAGCCATCCTTAGACTCATGATCCTTCTGCCTCTACCTCTGAAACACTGGGATTTCAGGCATAATCTGAATATTGTAGTAGATTATTGTAGTAATTCCCCAATGCACCAGTCTTTTATGCTTCTCTGTCTCTGCATATCGTATGTATACCCCACTTTTCTCATTGTCTTGATAAAATGCCTGACAAACACAGCTTAAGGAATGTTTCTGGTTCACAGTCTGAGGGGATACAGTCCATCATGGCGGTGTAGACCTGATGGTAGAAATTGAGACAACTTGTCATATTGTAAAAAAACAAAAAAAACCAGGAAGCAAAGAGACAAATTATGCAGATCAGCTTGCTTTTTCCTTTTTACTGAGTCTGGGGTCTCAGCTCATGGAATGGTGCCCTCCACATTCAGGGTGGGCCTTCCATTATTAGCTAAACCTGTTTGGAAAGATCTACACCGATTCATCCAGACTTAAGTTTCTATTTGAATGTAAATCCAGTCAAGCTGACAACTTGTCTGACCTTGGAATCCCTCTCCTTCTGGCCTTTCGCAGGTTGTGAGTTTGCTGACATACAGGGCTGAGCGTAGGCAGTCATAATTCAACCAGAGCACAGAGAGAGGAGTGAGACCTGTGCATGTGCATCTGTGGGTGTGTGTATTTCTTCCTTGTAACACTTTCTCCTGCAATGTGCCCTGATGCCAATAAAATAAAAGTAGAATTTGAAAATGACAGAAGTAGATGGTTGGAATCCAGTGCCGTTGAACATTTGCATCCTACCAATAGCCCCTCAGTTCATATTCCTAAGCGCTTGCCAACCAACTTCCTGGTTATAATTTGATTTAAATATTAGCTATGCATGGAGAAAGTACAGGTGCTGTGGTTTAAGTGTTTGCATTCCCCCTATAAATTTACAACTTGAAACCTAAATCCCTAAGTGACAGTAATCAGGGGTGGGGTGTTTGAGAGGTGATTATGAATGGGATTAGTGCCTTTTCCTTCTTTTATTGAAAATAGCTTTTTTCCCCCTCACAAAATATATTTTGATTATGGTTTCTCCTCCCTCTGCTCCTCCCAGTTCCTCTCCAGCTCACCTCCCATCTGGATCCACCCACTCTTGGTCTCTCATTAGAAAACAAACAGGCTTGGAAGGGATAATAAGAGAATAAAATAAGGTAGAATAAAGATGAACACATCAGAAGAAGACAAAACACACAGACGGGGAAAAGGCCGTGAGAAGGCGCAGATGCAGATGCAGACGCAGAGACCCACTTGTTAACACACTCAGAAAAGGCACAGATAGAGACAGAGACCCACTTGTTTGCACATTCAGGAATTCCATAAAAAAACACAAAACTGCAAGCTATAATATATATGCAAAGGATTTGTGGGGTAAAAAGAGAAAAAAATTAAAAAAAAAAAAAAGATAAAATTAGGGAGGGACTAGAGAGGAAAAGCCCTGCCATGACACCATGAGAGAAAAAAAAAATCTCCAAAGATGCTTTGGGCATGCAGCTGACATTTAAGTTTGCTTCCCCAGTGAGGCTCCCTTGGGGAAAACTAAATTCTATTTGCAAGTGGGTTATAAACTGGGGAGAACTTCTAGGTTAGAGTGGGGACCTGTGTCTACTTCCCTGTTTAGCTCTAGGGCCTTTCATTAGTCAGGGTTCTCTAGAGGAACAGAACTTAGGGACTTCCAGGCTGTGGCTCAGCTAGTCCAACAATGGCCGCTTATGAATGGGAGGTTCAAGAATCCAGTAATTGTTCGTTTCATGAGGTTGGATGTCTCAGATGGTCTTCAGTATGTTCCCGAATGCCCCCAAATTAGGCTTCAGTGCTGGTAAACAAACGGACTTGCTAGCTTGCTAGCAAGAGAGCAAGCAGGCAAAAGAGAGCAAGCTTCCTTTTCTCCTTGTATAGGCTGCCAGAAGAAGATGTGGTCCAGATTAAAGGAGGAACTTCCAACCTTAAAGGTCCAGATTAGAAGTGAATCTTCCTACTTTAAATGATTGAATTTAGGAAAAAAAATCTCCCACAGATATGCCCAGTCATTTGTGTTTTAGTTAATTCCGGATGTAGTCAAGTTGACAATCAAGAATAGCCATCCCAGACCCCTTCTGGGCAGGCCATGTGCGAGCTTCCTCAGTCTCTACGTGCATCTACGTGTTTCACGTGCCTTCCATCCCCTCTGTCTTACATTTCTGCCATCTCTTCTGCAAAGTTCCCTGAGCCCTGAGGGGAAGCGAAGGGATGGGATGGTCACATCGTATTTAGGCCTGAGTGTTCCTAGGTCTCTCACTCTCTGTATAATGTCTGGCTGCGGGTCTCTATATTTGTTCCCATCTGTTACAGGAGGAAGATTCTCTAATGATGGCTGAACAAAGACACTGTGAAGATATCATTAGGAGTCACTTTATTGTTTAGTTTTGTTTATTTTTTTTAAAAGAAGAGTAGTATTTGGTTTTGCCACAGGTCACTGGGTTCTCTAGTCTCAGATTCTTAGTTACCCAAACAGTATCAGGTATGGGTTCCTTCTTGTGGAGTGGGCCTTAAGTCAAATCACATATTGGTTGGTTACTTCCACAGGCTTGAAGTCACAATTGTCCTAGCATACCTTGCAGGCAGGACACCACTGAAGATCAAAGCGTTTGGGACTGGGTTGGTGTTTCTGTTTCTCCTTTGGTACTGTGCAGAGCACCTTCCTGTACCAAAGATGCCAAAGATGCCAGCATGTAGGGGTGAAGGCTCTGTGAAGGCACCAGCTCGACTTCTCCATGTTCAACGAGCTGGGTAGATGTCTTCAGCAATGTAGCCTTGCCACCAGTTTGTGGAGAGCAACCTTTAGTCTTGATAAAACCTTGAGCTGTATGGGTTCCCATGGGATAGCTCTGACCAACAACTCAATTATACATAACCCAGCCCCCACACCAGAAGCTTCATCGGTAATGAGAGAGGGCCAGTTGAGCCTTTGTCCCCTGCCAGCTCCTCACCCCATTATTTGGTAATTAAGATCACCTTCATACACACACACACACACACACACACACACACACACACACACACACACTTTATAAGTCCTCTACTGTAGTAGGGTTCTTACTATCCTTCAAATGGCCCTTAATTTTAGCTGTCTCACCCCATATTCCCTCCCTCTTCCCTTTCTTCCTTTCCCCACTTGATCCTTCAGTTCCAGCCCCCTCCCTGGCACATATCACTATGCATTCTGCATCTGCTTTCCTTTCATGGGAGACCTGCCTATCCACCCTGCCCCCAGTCCCTTACTTTATAGCTACCTTCTGTGATTTTCAGATTTTAGCTTGATTATCATTGACTTCACGGCTAATATCTATATATAAATGAATATACAACATGTTTGTCTTTCTGGATGTAAGATTAGCCCACTCAGGATGACTTTTTTCTTGTTCCACCCATTTACCTGAAAATTTCATTTTTTAACAGCTGAGTAATACTCCATTGTATAAATGTATCACAGTTTCTTTAGCCACTCATCTGTTGAGAAACATCTGGGTTGTTTCCAGTTTCTGGCTGTTATAAATAAATTGCAATGAACATGATTGAACAAGTGTCTCCATGATAGGATGAAGCATCATTTGGGTCTATGCCCAAGACTGGTACGGCTGGATCTTGGGGGAGATTGATTCCAGTCTTCCTGAGGAACCCCCAAACTGATTTCCAAGTTTGATCTCCACCAGCAAGGGAGGAGTGTTCACCTTGCTCTAGCTAGCACGAGCTGTCATTTGTTTGTTTGATCTTAGCTATTTTGATGTTGTAACATAAAATCTCTCTTTTAAACAAATTTCTTATTTTATGTGTACGAGTGTTTTTCCGATGTGTGCACCACGTGCTTGACTGGTGTCCAAGGAGGTCAGAAGACGGCATCAAATCCCCTGGAACTGGAATTGCAGACAATTAATTGTGAGATGCTATGTGAGTGCTGGGACTTGAACCTGGGTTCTCTAGAAGTGCTCTTAAGCACTGAGCCATCTCAAAATGAAATCCCAAAGTAGTTTTGACTTGGCATTTCTATGATGACTAAGGATGTTGAATATTTCTTTAAGGGTTCCTTGCTCAATTGAGTTTTCTCTTTTGAGAATTATCTGTTTATATCTGTACCCCATTTTTAGTTGTGTTATTTACTTATTTGGTATTGAGTTCTCTCTATAGTTTAGATATTAGCCCTTTGCTGGATTTGTAGAAGCTTTTAGTTTCTTCAGTGCAGGCCCTTCTGGCTTTTAGAGTCTCCCTTGAGAATCAGGTGTTATTCTAATAGGTCTGCCTTCATCAGGCACTAAGGCTGAGTAGCACTACATTTTACTATCATGGTTCAAACCCTTTCCAGCTCAAGGACACCTACACCTTCAGTCTTTATGACTAATAATATTTACAAGATTTTTTTTAAGGGATGAGGGGAGGAGGAGAGACAGTGGCTCACTGGATAAAGTACTTGGTACTCAAATGTAAGAGCTAAGAGTTTGGATCCCCAGAACCCATGTAGTTGTTAGGTGGGCATGTCAGCCACCTGTAATCCCAGTTCTAGGGGTGGAGGTATAGGGGGAGCCCCAAGGCAAGCTTGCCATCTACTCTTGCCTTTATTGGCAAGCTCTAGATTCAACTGAAAGACCCTGCCTCAATGACTATGGAAGAGAACAATCAATGAAAACCCAAGTGTCAACCTTGGGCCTCCACATACACTCTTGCACACACGTGCAATGCTTGCAACCAAACATACTTATTTTCATGAAGATCACAAACACGTATACATGCAAAAAAGATACTTAAAAAATCTTCGTGTGAACTAATTCAAATGAAAATGCTATCTTAGACTGTTAGTGGGAGAACTCATTGTTTATTGGCCAACACATATTTTATTTTTTTTTAATTTCCAAACAGGGGTTCAACTTAACTTTAATTCAGCATTTTTGAATACCATAGCAAAGCATATTTTTAAAAAGTAAAGTTGGGGGAAGCATTTGTCATGATTCCCACAGAGAGTCCGAAGAGCCTAAACAAGCATTAAGTCAAGGAATGGAATAAGTGATAATTCTACCTTATTAATATTTTTCTGTCATCCAGTCACCAATGTAATATAATGGGAGACACTACATTTTTCTTTCTTCTTTTATTAACATAATATTTTTATTGATTATTTGGGAATTTTATATAATGCTCCCCAGCACACTGGCTTCCTATGCCTCTCAGGTCCACCCCTCATCCTTGTGCCCTCCCCTAAAAAAGAAAAAAAATTATGCCAAGTCGAGTTTGTGTTGCCCATGGTCAAGCTCCCAGCGGCCAGCCCTTAAAGAAAACCAAGGTCTTCCCCATCTCAATCCCCACCAGAAGCCATCCGTTGTGATAAGCTTTACTTAACATTTTCATCACAGTTTTTTGAGGTCTGTCTTCAATGGCTTTCTGTCTGGACTGTTTTTTGCCCCCTTGTATGTGTGTGTGTGTGTGTGTGTGTGTGTGTGTGTGTGTGTGTGTGTGTTTATTCACTTTATATCCTGATCACAGCCCCCTCCCAGAAACCCTCTCATGCAGCTTCCGTAATATCACCTTCTCCTCTGAGAAGGGGAACCCTGCTCTGGGTACCAACCCACCCTGGCACATCAAGTCACTGCAGGACTAGGCACATCCTCTCCCACGGAGGCCAGACAAGGCAGCCCAGTAAGGTGAACAGGATTCACAGCAGAAAACAGTCAGGGACAGCCCCTGCTCCAGTTGTTGGGGATCTGCATGAAGGCCAAACTGCTACATCTGTGTGGGGGTCATTTTTCAATTTGGGAGAGGTTGCCACAGAAACCTTCAGTATCTCTCATTCTCTCTACCACGGCAACACTACCATGGCAAAAGAAGCTTTCCTGCCTATAACAGTCAGGGGTAACATATACCACACCTCAACATGGCTTCCGGTGTCAACACAGACCATAGACATCAACCTGGCCTTCAATGGGCACAGACCATGGGCATCAACATAGCCTGTGGGAGCAGAGACTTTGGAGGTCTTTTGTTGGAGCTTAATCTATAAAATCCTTCATTTCGGAGATCTCTTATTGTCCCGAGCCGGGGCCATTGTGCCGCTGGGCCGCGTATTTAGGGGGCGGAGCCTGTGTGAGCTCCACACTGTTGCGCCCCAACCTACCAGCCCTAGTCAACCACTGCTTGCTCTCTGGTCCACAGCACCTGAGCTCGCACACCTGTTGCCACAGCTGCTGTCTCTAGTTCTGCCTCTCTTGAGAATGTCACCCCGTTCTGTCCTCTTTCCTATTTGCCTTCCCACATTATTCCATAAAAATGGTGTTGCAAACTGTTGTGTGTCACATACACAGTGTGTGTGTGTGTGTCTTCGTGTGTGTGCGTGTGTGTGTGTGTGTGTGTGTGTATCTAAGAGTGCCAACAGCTGCCACCATCTTAAATCAAGTCCTGCCCGGTAAGCCCCAACTCATATTTTAAAATACAAAATTGCGTTTAAATATTTACTCATATTGCTGGAGAGTAGATAGATGCTGCACACTAGTAAAAACAGACGTAAGGATAACTTATTGGCTTCCTGTGCGTTAAAAAGGATAGTTGCTAGTCACTGCTGCAGTTTTGATCTCTGTCCATCCTCAACCACTGCTAATTTAATTCTCTACTGCAATGTCTGATGGACCTGAATTACCTAAGAGGAAGAGGAAAAAAAGACATAGGGACATTGACTATAACAGGGACAGCTAAGGCAAGATGTATTTGAAAGTTTTCAAATTAAGAGTTCTTTGTGCAAGCCAGGCAGTGGTGGCTCTTGCCTTTAATCCCAGAACTTGCTAAACAGAGGCAGGCTGAGCTCTGTGAGTTCAAGTCCAGCCTGGTCGACAGAGTGAGTTCTAGGACAGCCAAGGTTACAAAAAGAAACCCAAACAACAAACAACAAACAATAAAATAAAATAAAACTCTTTGTGCATTAAAATAAGTATGGTTTAGAACTCTTTTCCCCCTTCTCCCTCTTGCTCTGCCCCCCACCCTTGCTCAGTCCCAAAGGATTTTTATTTGTCTATTATATGTAAGTACACTGTAGCTGTCTTCAGACACCCATATGAGGGCATCAGATGTCATTAAAGATGGTTGTAAGCCACCATGTGGTTGCTGAGATTTGAACTCATGACCTCCGGAAGAGCAGTCAGTGCTGTTAACTGCTGAGCCATCTCACTAGCCCACAGTTTAGAACTCTAACACAAACAAGATAAGCCTGGATTTTGAAGCTTTGGCATTTTCAGCTCAGTGGTCTGTTCTAAGTGTTTGTTATGCTATAAAATTTTTACAGGGGGCACAGACGTGGGAGGAGGATCCTATGCCAGACCAAGTACAGATACCACCAAAGTCCAACTTGGTGAACCAGTGAATTTTATTGAGGTTCCTTACAAGGAATATGGGTGAGGAGTTACTTACAAGAGCAGAAAGGACTCAAGACACCAGTGTCACCAAAGCCCACTCCCAGCATGAGTGGCAGCTCACAAAAGCTGGGAACCTGGAGCTCACTGCCCACCCTGCAGGCAAGTAAAGTAGGTTAGAGAGTTTCCCTCCTAAGTGACTCAGTTGGTCTAAACCTCTTCCATGCCCCTGGTCTGGCCTCAGTCTTCTTTGCATCTTAGCTTGTCTGAGAGTTTCCTTTGTATCTTTTATTTGTATTCTGGCAGGGAGGGGCCTAGTGAACCTGCTCAGTTTCAGGGACTTCCTGAAGCTATTTGAGTTGTCATTGTCGTTGTTGTTGTCGTCATCATCGTAGTCATCGTCATCGTCAAAACAGTGTCTTGATATATAGCCTAGGCAGGCCTTGAACTTTCTATGTAGCTCGGGGTCAAACTCAGGGTCTTCCTACCTCAGCTTTCCAAGTGATGTAATTACTTATGGTAGCCTGTTTGGTTCATGATTTTATTTTGGAAACCACTTCTAGCACCTGCTTTTGTTCCAGCACCTTAGCACATCTTAGCCATTCCATATGTATTATTTTGAAGGGTGCCTGAGTTGAGAACCATTGGCTGATCTCTACCAATCTGTGATATGGTTTCTATTGGCACTTAATTTTCTTGCCTGAACATTAGCCATCTCTTATTTCTGTTTTATACATGAGTTTCAGGTTCCTTTGGATATGGTTTCACTCAGAAAACACTTACAATCAGAATTCTGACTTTAGGAATTTAGCATACTAACAGGTGCCAAGAGCAGTCATTGAATTTGTCCCCCAGCAATGCTGCTCTCGGACACAGGTAGACTCTGTCATCTTAGTTAAACATGCATTTCTTAGGCTCTGACTTATGCTCCCAGGGACCAATCAGGCTGATGGCGATGGTTATTGTAATTATTGCAATGATTAGCAATCACTATTGGCTGAAAACAGACTCTAGGATTTCTGAAATTAAAACAAAATAGCTATTATTTTACCAGGGAAGAAACCTCCATTGCCTAGGACACCTGCTGTTTATCGCCCATTGTAAAGGAAGATTGCCACATACTTCTCATTGGTACCAGAACTCAAAATTAATTTCTCCCAATGAGATTTTGAAATGCCATTTAGAAGGAAACAAAAATTTGGTTACAATCGTCTATTAAAAGAGAATTCAGTGGAGAAGGCAGCCATTTCTTTTGAGTGGCAGTAAAAAGCATCAGCAGCGTGAGCTGAAAGGGGAAGGACTGGTGTGTGCAGACACTGCTAAGTTGCTTCAGGATCTGGATGCTGACACACTCAGCTCTGTTACCAGATGTCCCCTGCACAGTTGTTTCTCCTTGTTGGCAGGTCAACATAGAATTCATGATCCAAAGTCCTCTGGCTCGTGCGACTCATCACAGAACCTGGATATCCAGCTAAAGTGGGAAGAATAATTCTATTACATTTCAAGTTTGTCCAAAGGACATTCGAGAAAGCACAGTACCATACAATGCAGGCATGCTCTTGAAGACAAAGTGCTTGGTGTTGGGGGTTTAGCTCAGTGGTAGAGCACTTGCCTAGCAAAAGCAAGGCTCTGGGTTCGGTCCTCAGCTCTGAAAAAAAAAAGTCAAAATAACAAAAAGACAAAGTGCTGACTTTAGTCTTCTGGAGATATCATCGTTTCATCAGACCGTCTTTATTACTGCACTGATTCCTAGAGATTATCTTTTACTGTAGTGACCTTGGAATATCGATTAAATTTACTTTATTTGTTGCACAAATGCCGTGAAGACAAGAAGACTTAGTGATGCAGTAGTATGGATGATGGCTAATTTAGAAGGAATGGTTGGTTGAGTTAGGAAAGAACTTTGGGAGCATACAAAGTGATGGGTTGGATGAAGTCTATAGAACAAATGACTGAGGACAAGAAGTGACTGACTTTTTAGTTAACAGAGAATTGCCCAGTAGAAGGCCAAGAAAACCAAGCAGAAGCGGATGCTTTAGGATTTCTTCCTAGTGTGTAAATTACATTTGGAACATATGGTTCCCTCCCTCTGCAACAAAGGAGGAGCACCCTGGAAGGGGGCCGAGTGGGGGTGACGGCTGGAGCAAAGGCTGTGTCGCCCTGGCTCAGTTTGAATTTTTCTAACTATATCGGGAAATTGTTAGTCAGGGTTTGATCTGTGGATTTATAAAGCAACAGAGGTTTCCTTACAGAAGGTGGATGTCATGAGGCAAGAGCAGAAAAAGACAGAGAGCCTGTGGATGGAGACACTTAGACCGGAGTGATGGGAAATGGAGCACATGATTTGGAAGCACACGATTTGGAAGAATGCACCATAGAATAAGTTAATGAATTATTCTTAGGGTATGAAATAAAGGAGCCTGAATTCAGTGGACAGGGCTCTCACAGGTGAAAACAGAAGACTCAGAAGGATCCCAGTAATTTTGCAGTGCTTGGAAAGAAGAATGTAAAGACAAAGACCCAAGACAATGAATTCTGAGAAGATGAAGCTGACCTTAGCAACAGCCCATTCCCTGGACTACTGAGGAAGTTGAGGGAATTGGTAAAGGCAATTCTTTTCCCAGAAATTTTACTACAGAGAGAAACAGAGACACCATGTGGTGGCTACAATTGGTGTGGAGGCCAAGAGGTTTGTCTGTCTTGCTCTAGAAGATACTGAAGTCTATTTGAAATTTACTGGGGAAACTCCAATGGGTTCCTGTGACAGAGGGACGTGGTCCTCTAAAAGGCAAATGGATGTGTTGCATGAAATATTCAAAAAACGGCATCCCAGAGGCCTCGATCTGTCTCCAGTCCTGCAGGCTTGTCTCACTCACACTGGCTCTACCTGTACGGAGCTCTGAAATCTCTCTCTCTCTCTCTCTTCACCTGGCTTGCTAAGTTCCACAGCTGGCTGTTGCCACGAATGCCCCATGCTTCCAAATTCACCTATGCCCTGATGCTGTACCTTTCTCTGGAACCCAGCTGAATTTTTGCATGAACCACACAATCTTAGTTTAGAATCAACAGGTAACACAATCACTGGGTGCAGAACCTAGCATCCTAATTTTGTAAACTAATCTTTGTTATAAATCCTCCAGTGGTAGATCTTGGTGGATTTGCCACTCAAACAGACAGCTTCTGGCTTCCTACACTCTGTCTGCCTTTCTTGTTCCCGCTGTCCAAAATGAAGTTCCTTTCTCCTGCCTGCTCTCTTCCTCTCTTGGATCTGGAAGTCCTGCCTACTTGCCCAGTGATTGGTCCCTTGTAATGTTTATTCATTAGGAGAAGGGTCTGCCACATGACTGCTTGGCTTTTAATGGAAGGACTCTGGGTCTTTTTTTTTTTTTTTTTTTTTTTTCTTATTTGTTTGTTTGGTTTTTATGTGTACTGATATTCTGTCTGTATTTGTGTCTATAGCAGAAGAATGCATCAGTTTTGAGCTGCTATGTGGGTTCTGGGAATTGAACTCCAGACCTCAGAAAGAGCAGCCAGTGCTTTTAGCCACTGAGCCATCTCTCTAGCCCCTGACATTTCTTTTAAAGAAATGTGTGTGCTTCTGTGTGTCTGTCGGGTGCATGCAGATATCCACAGAGGCCAGAAGAAGGAATTAAAGGCAGTAATGAGCCATATGATGTAGATGCTGGATATCAAACTAGGGTTGTTGGAAAGAGCATCAATTGATTTTAACTGCTGAGCCATCTTTCCAACTCAGAAGGAGAGCTCATCATAACAGAGGGAAACAGAAAGCAGTGGGGTATGGGGCTGGAGAGACGGTTCATGGGTTTAGAGCATGCTGCTTCCATCAGATGACAGTGTTACCTAGATGGGATACAGGAGAAGAGTTTGGCTGGATTTCCCATGCAAAATCTCAAGTCTGGGTCTTTGAAGCTACCCCCGAGTTCCCTCACTTCTCCACATTATAAAGATAAAATAAAACTTGTGTGCATAAAACCTGAAGCACTGAAAGCACCTAACATCAAATCAAACCAAACATACATTCTCTATTATTAACCTTCACAGACTGCAAAACATAGCAAGAGGTTGGAGAGATGGTACATACATTAAGAATGCTGGCTGCGATTCCTAAGAACCTGGGTTTGATTACCAGAACCTACGTGGTAAGTTGTAACTCCAGTTCCAGGGGATCTAATGCCCTCTTCTGGCCTTTGGGGCTCTGCATGCATGTGGTGCACAGATATGCATGTAATCAAAACACACATATACATTAAAAACAAACAAACAAACAAAACCAGTAAGATATTGCTATGGCCTAATGAGATAAAAAATATTTCCTGGGGCTGGAGAGATGGCTCAGCAGTTAAGAGCACTGGTTGCTCTTCCAGAGGTCCTGAGTTCAATTCCCAGCAACCGCATGGTGACTCACAACCATCTGTAATGGGATTCGATGTCCTCTTCTGGTGTGTCTGAAGATAGCTACATGTACTCATGTACATTAAATAGATAAATCTTTAAAACATATTTCCTTTATACTGGTCAATAAAAATATAGTGTTAGAACAATTAGAACAAAGTCCTATTCATATCAAAGTGCACTTGCATGTGTACAACAGTAGTTTCCAGGTTTGCTGAATTATTCAAATGGGAATCGCCAGGGTTCTTTCAGGACCTCTCAGGTGGTGCTGACTTGATGGTACCCAGAGAGATATGCTGCCAGGCTTTAAAACCTGCATAGGGCCTTTTACTTACCTATATAATCTCAAAGGAGTCACGTGCCAGAAAACAGACGTGAAATCAAGGAGCAATCAAAGGAAAATGTCACATAACAACCAGCTATGTCTGGTCCTGAAACGTACAGGCACTAAACGAGGTTAAATGTGGACAAAAAAATTTTTATTGTATTTGTCCAAACAGGATTTCTTTTGTTACTTACTGCATGAAAAAAAAAATGAATGTACATTTAAGAGAAAATAAACTACAACACATTGAAAATGTTAAAGAATGTTTTCTATTTTTGTTGTTTTTTTTTAAACCAAAATAGAATGTATTAAAAGGGGACAAAAATGATCAAACCAGGTCCAAAAGGGTATATTTGAATGTAAGTACAGAAACCGCTAGGGACAGCAACCCTAGCTGTTAACATGATGATGTTTTCATTGTTTCAAACATTTGGTTTAACTTAATCCCCAGAATATATTACTGCCAAAAGGAATCTCAATGACAAGAGCTAATGCGTTGGTTACTCCTAAAACTATCCCCTTTTAAGTGTTGGCTTACTGGTAGTGTTTGTCAGGGAAAGGACTGTGTTTATCACCACTGTCATCAATCGCTGCGAAGTGCAGAGATACTAGCTTGTAGTCGCTATAGTTTATTTCTCTGCTGGTTAGAATCCACATGTGTGAACAAGAGACCAGGGCTCCGGGCACCGCTGCATTTCCATCAGATGACAGTTTGCTGGTGCTGGGATCCAGGGTACGCTTTGGCTGGGATTCCAATTCAGATTCACTTGATGAAAACCAACAAAGCACACAATGAACACCCCCTTTAAAAAGCTTTTACAGAAGCAACTGGAGCAGCTCTGTTTCCGGTGCTGTGCATGGGTTGATAGCTTCCGGTGCGGAGGGTGGGTTGATAGCTTCTTCAACATGTCTCTCTAGTTTTTCACATACTCCCCAGCTTCAGATTTCCAAACAGCTCAGACCAACAAACAAACAACAACAACAAAACAAAAATGTCACACAAGCGACTTGCAGCATGGTACATAAATGTGTAAGTGAAATCATCTACATTAGGAAAGACTCTAAGGCAAGAAGACATTCAGAAAACTAAGCTGGGCTCCAGTTTGGTTGTCAGGTTCCCTTCAGTCATGAAGTTTCTTTTGTGGGACTTGGCTTCCTGGACAGTAAAATGGGAGAGGTCTAGTTTACCAATGGTGCAAACTGCAGCTCTCGAGACTCTCCTGGAGAGGAGAGGTGGGAAACCCCGTGGAAGCAAATTATTTGTTTTCAATGTACCCACTTTTGGAATTCCATACCAGATGAGGTAAGCAAATGCCATAAAAGTACTGCGATAGCCTAGAAAAAGGAAGAATGAATCTGGTAGAGTCTTTGTTGTCTGAGGGGAAGTATTTAAGGACATAGTTGGTCAGTCTTGATCTAACCAGACAGCTAATATATCTAATGGTTTGCATTACCACTGGCCTCCAGCTAGTTTATTCTCTGGAAATTCACTTTCCCTTGCTCTCAGATTTCTCTCCCACCCGTGTGCCACCAACAGCTCACAATTTCTCCTTAGTAAACTTCAGACACTTTCCTTGATTGATAGCTACTGTAATTCTTTGCAATATTAATGATGGAGAGTTTTATTACCCTCAATCTTTGTCAGTGTTAACCATGCAATGTTGCTTTGTCATTGGGAGAAAACCCAGGTGAGTATCAGAGATTTCACAGGGCTAACCACCTACCAGTTAAGCCCCTTCTCAAAGTTACTTAAGTTTAAGGAACACCAGTTAGTCCCAGTTATAAAAGAAGGTTAGAAATAACAGAATTATCCTGGAAAAAAAAAAAAGCAGTATAAACAACAACAAAACCAGCATAGTGGTTAAAAGTACACGCCTCTGACAGCACACCGTCATCTGATGGAAGCGGAGTGGGTGCAGGAGCCTTGAGCTCTCATTCACACATGTGTGGATTCTAACCAGCAGAGAAGTCAATTATAGCAACCACAAGCTAGTATCTCTGCACTTTTCGGGGACTGATGACTGTGGTAATACAAACCACTTTATAGTTTCTGGGATTACTATTATCATGGAAAATATTAGTGAGATGGCTAGATCTGAGATGCCATTTGGTCGGTGGAGAAGGGAGACAGAGAAGCAGTGATTAAAAATGTGTGAAAAGGCTTTATTTTCCTTTTTTTGTTTTAAATTTCTTTCTTTCTTTTCTTCTTCTTCTTCTTCTTCTTCTTCTTCTTCTTCTTCTTCTTCTTCTTCTTCTTCTTCTTCTTCTTCTTCTTCTTCTTCTTCTTCTTCTTCTTCCAAGTGACATTTACTTTGGGACCCAGAACTTTCTTTTTAATATAAAAGAGCTTTAAGGGGAAAAATATGAACTTGGAGGTCACTAACAGCACATCACCATAGGCACTTTCAAGTCTAGCTTTTCTGGTCTTTTAACGAATTAAATAATCTGTAGTTCTTTCTTTCACAAACCACTGAAGTACTTTGCTTAATAACAAAACGTTCTTGACTAAAAAGTAAGAAAATTTTCTGAGACCAAACTTAAGAGGGGGACCAAAGTCTGGGAGCTTAGGTTGTGACAAGTCAAGACAAAAGTCTTGAACACTTTGGGTTTAGGTTTCAACACTTTTGTGGAGTCAGGACACAGAGCTCTGGTCGGATATGAATGGGGGGACAGAACTCAGCAGGTGAGGATGGAGCTGGAGCTGGAAGGTCTAGGAAGAGGCTACTGTGTAACTGCCTGCCCCCTTGTAGCCCAGGCCCATGGTTTTCATGATACTTCCTCCTTGCCACAGAAAGCCTCTGACTGCAAAATTAAGGCAAATAATTGAGGGTAACCCTTCAGAAGATGACAGAAGGAATGGAATCTTCCCTGGAAGGATCTGTCTTCCAGTCATTTTGAACTCAGTTTCCATGGGGGGTGGGGTGGGGCATAGGGGAAATCTTACTAAAGGTGAACCACATTTCACAATTCTAAAATACGGAAACATAATTACACTATCTCAATGTTACAAATATTTGGATTAGAACCCTAGAACTAATGCAACTTTCAAATAAAGGGGACATCTCTGAAATGTCTAAAAACTTAACCTTGAGAACCGGAACAAAAGGTCAATAAAGTTGTGAAAAGATAGTCAGCACGTTTTGAAAGCTACCAAATATTATTAGGCACAGCTAAAGAAGGAGTTTACTGAACTCGAGTACAAATCTGAGGAAGTTATTCAGAATTAAGCATAAGAAAAATGACAGAATTTATGACTAAGAGAAAAATCCAACATATTCCTAATTAGAGAAAAGAAAGACATCAAAGCTGAAAGGGAGGTGGGATTTTAAAATGAGATGGCTGTTGAAGTTCTTTCAAAAAGAAAAATCTAATGCCCTTACATTTATAAAGTACAAGTTCTAAGCAACATATGTGTTAGAATTAGGTTCAAAAAGAGTTAGATACAGATATTCCCTCGATGAGTTTGTATAGTCCATGAAGAGAAGTCATAGAGACACATACAAAACTAACACAGAAAGCAAGTATGCCACAGGAAACTGATTGTTGCTTCTGGCTTGAAGGACTATCACCACAAGATATTGGAGCAGGTGATGTTTATCTTGGATCCCAGTAGACGGTTAAACAGGGTGCCATCAGAGAATCTGTAATTCACAGGATATGTCTGCTTGGCCTCGCTAAGGCACATTTCTAGTGACACTATTCCCCACTCAGAGTTGTCAAGACCCATTAATTTTTTCAAGACAAATCCATAAATGCTTTTGCCATAATATGCACCCAACAGATATTCTGAAACTTATTTCTTCTGTACTCACTTCCTGAATACTGTAACTCAGGCAGATACATTCATTTTTAAAAGTTTATTTGTGTGTGTGTGTGTGTGTGTGTGTGTGTGTGTATGTGTATGTGTGTGTGTGTGTGTGTGTGTGTGTGTGTGTGTGTGTTTTGCCTCTGTATATGTGAACCTCCTGTAATGCATAAGTGGTTTCCACAGAGGCCAGAAGAGGGTGTCAGATTCCCTGGAATAGGAGTTAAAAATAGTTGTAAGCTGCTATGTGGAAGCTGAGAACCAAACTTGGGTCCTCTTCAGGAGCAGTATTATTTATACCTTGGACATCTCCCAGAGAGTATAGTAGGAATGGGGCCACTCCCTACCCAAATCAGGCTTGGGTCTACTCAACTCTATAGAGACAAAGGCCACACACAGGTCATGATAAAGCCAACTAGGCTTCTGTTTCCCTGCCAGAGAACTGGATTCTCACAAACCGTGTCCGAGCAGTCTGTTACTCTGGCTGATACACTTGGAAGGCCCCTGCCCCCTACTGCAGCATCCCGTCCATTATCCTCATTTCTCCTCCTCTCCACTCGAGCTGTATAAGCTAGCCCGGCTATTTCAATAAACAAGCTGTCCTCAGAAACAGTCTCCCTGGTCATCCAAACCCACTGTATCTGCTACCACTCGAGAGCCAGCTCCCCAGCTCCTCCTCAACCTGAGACACAGATACACACAGCCAATCTGGGGTGGAGGACCCACAGAATACCACAGTGTAGCACAGTCTGGCCTCAATCTTGAGCTTCTCCTGCCTCAGATTCCCAGACTTCTGGAATTTCAGCGCATGGGTCGCTTTATCCAACCTTTGACTACTTTGAGCAGGAGAATCATGCCTCCAGAAAGAACTCCTAGGGACCAGGCTCTGCTCCTTGCCTGTGCAGCACAGTAGAGCTGGCCTAGTGGTGTAGGCCCCAGAGAGCCCACACTGAGAGTGTGAGAGCAGGAGAGCTGTCCCAGCCCCTTGCATGCTGCAACACTCCGGCCCTACCCCTCACCTGGGCAATGCAGGAGAGCTGGCCCAGGTAGCATGACTGTGGAAGAAGTGCACCCAATGGTATGAGCATGGGGGAGCTTTCAGGATGACCAGTTCAGCTATTACCCAGGCCAGCTACCATCCAGGGCTTTGAGTTAGCCCACCCTCAAATCTACCTCATCTATGACCTGCTGGAGTTACTAAAGGGGCTGGTTCTACAGAACCAAAACCGCAACATCTCGATGACACAGGGCAACAATAGGATATCTGAGAGGAGTGCCTGTGAGAATCCATATATATAGTGTAGCAGAAGCCAGAGGCCTACAACCAGACCAATGACTCAATTCAGCGAACATTTACAAGAAAAGAAAAATTGTCTAAACAAACAGTTATGAGACACACCATGACACACGACAGTTTCCATGGTGAGATTTGGGGTGTGTGGGGGGAGGGATTGTTTGTTTCCTACTTTCTTTTCTTTTGGGAGGAGGTTGTAATGGCAGAAGACAGATATGGAGGGATGGAGAGATGAGTTGGATCAAGATGCATGAGGTGAAATTCACAAAGAACCAATAACAAGCGAAAAAAAAATAAAAGGAAAATGCCCCCAGGATGTATAGGGAAGACTAGAAAAGGGGGTGCCTGGAGCCAGTGCTCCATCCCTGAATGTTCCCACTTGGGATGGTGTGTGAGCACTGGGTGGCTCATTAAGTCAGATGAGGAAGGCTGCATGCTAATTCAATCTTAGAGATTTTGCACACAAATATAAAAATCTTAGCAGCACATTATCATAACCAAGACAAAGACATCTAAATACTATTCATTATCTTGGCTTCATTGGGCTGCCTACAAAAGTAAACTGCTTCTAAGGTGTCCATGAATGTCCAATATCAGAGTGCCAGTCCAATTCCAAACAGCTAAGGGAAAACCTAGGTATGACTTTGACGGTGCTAATTTTGCCTACAGACTATTATTTTTGTGTGGCTGTATACCCAGGCTAATCTTGGAATTATTCCTCAGTTCTAAGGGATACCCTAGGTATTGGATGGTGCTATTTTTGCCTACAGATTATTATTTTTATGTGGATGCAAAACCAGGCTACTCTTAGAATTATTCTTTAGTCCTTCTACAAAACACAAAATTCTTCCCAAGGTCTGCTTGGTTTTTTGTTTGTTTGTTGTTGATGTTGGTTTTTTTTTGTTGTTGTTTTTTTCAGTTTTCTGGTGGCTTCATTTTGAGACAGGGTTTCATTGTGTAGTCTCAGGCAGCTTGAGCTTGCTATTGTCCTGCCTCAGTCTCTCCACTGCTGGGAGGGGTTACAGGATTGAGCTCTCAAGCCTGACTTCTCAGTTTTAAGAAGTAGTTTTCAAAAGCATTGATAGAGTTGATTTGCAAGGTTACACCCAGTAATGATCATGGTGATTGCTGTGTTTTCTAGAACAAAGCCCGTTAGCAGTCGGGCCTCTAGCCCATGAGAACCTACACAGGAACTCGGAGTAGACAGATCAGTGGACCGGTCCTACTGTTTCTTCCCTGAAGAACTGATTCTCTGTAGAGATTGCTGCTTTCCCAATCTCAGAGCTGTGGTGTGCTTCTTGACCTTAATCTTTGAAAAGATTATGAAATGTTTGAAATGGGACATGCATCGCCATTAAAAAAAAAATAAAATGTTACCTCAATAGCAATTTTTCCAGGGAAAGTGAGTATAAATCAAATTTTTGTAAGTCAAATCCTATTTTTTAATGTCCTGGAGGACTCATTATTTAATAAAACAGCACAGAGCAAATAATCATATTGTGATTTGGCTTTTATAAGCCCAGGCACACCTGGGTCACACTGTCATGGTTTTAGGACTCGCTGACTCTATAGAGGAATTTGAAGGTTGCCAGCTCTGCTTGGACTCAGTTCAAGAGAATTAAGTTATTGAGTCCTGAGGCTCTTGTTACAAGGCAGTCTTGTTCATAACTGTCTCAGCATGGATTCTGTAGAAAGTGCTTTTTAAAAAAAATGTGAAAATCTACTATAAGTTTTAAAGGACATTAAGCAAATTAATGTTTTGGTTATGTGTGATGATGTTCTCATGTTAACCACAAGCATGTATCTGAGTAAATAATATTAAATACTCTATGTAAAATACAACAAGTCTCTTATTTACTGCCAGAGAACTATTAATAATTTCATGTACTGAAAATAAAGACCACAGCCAGACTCATGGAGAGTTAAAATGAAAAGTGCTGAAGAAACAAAACAGAATTTTTAAAAGGATGAAAAAAAAAAAGAACTTAGTTTGCTAAAAATCACTTTCTGTGAAATTACTGTGTGGCTTTCAACTCGAAGACAGAGCAGCAGGATAACCTAGAAACATTAGACATCTTCAAATACCCTCTCTGGATAGGTTATGAGGAAGGACACATGCTTTGTGAGGCCAGGGCAGGAGAGAAGCATCTTTCAGTTCCTTTCCTGGTTCTCGACATGTGGTTTAGGTTCCCCTGGGTTCTGCTATGTCAGCCTGTCTGGACCTTCTTTGGTATCACATATTGACAGTAGCTTGGTATTAGGGACTGATTTGTCAGTTCTCATGTACACGAGCATTTTTAAGAGTATGTAACCCAAACCCACATACACACTGGTGCCCGTTCAAGCTGCAACGTTAAAGTGAAGATCCAGTTACAGCAATTCCATATACATCAAACCCTTGGGTTCTGCTGTGTGAAGAGACAGCAGGCTGACCAAAGCAAAAGTATCTCATTACAGCTGTGAATGAGAAGACAGAGCCCAAGACCACACACACACACACACACACACACACAGAGAGAGAGAGAGAGAGAGAGAGAGAGAGAGAGAGAGAGAGAGCGCTCCTTGTCATTTTAACTTTCAAAACATCAGAGTTTGGAGCTGTAAATAGCTACACTTATCAAGTCTCTTCTACAAAGCAAACTCTATACTTTGTATATTATTTTTAATTCCCACAAATCCTGCAAGATGTACACAATTATTACAACTGTACAAAGAAGAAAATGGGAACTCAGAGAAACTCAGTCGTTTGCCGGAATTCACACAGTTGGTTAAAATGGAATACTATATTTGAACCTTCAATGTATCAAACTCCTAAGATATTAAAATCTGCCGTGTGGTGGTTGTCATCTTTATCTCCGTACTTAGGAGACAAGTGTGTAACTTTGTTTCTTAAATATGTGTGTGTGTGTGTGTGTGTGTATCTATATATCTATATCTATCTATATCTATCTATATCTATCTATATCTATCTATCTATCTATCTATCTATCTATCTATCTATCTATATCTTGCTGGCTGAGGACTTATCTCATGTACAGTGCTCCTAAAATCTGAATATGGCTATCTCTTAGCATCAGCAAGCATAGCCATGAAGGAAGAAAAACATGTCCATGTTTCAGATGAAAATTTCAAAATTTGGTCAATTTAAAGAAAAGCCTTCAGAATACTCAGAGCGAAGAAGAGAAGGATGATGAAAGTAAACAAAAAGTGTAAGGATGGAGGGGGAGGAATAAAAGGCAGAGAGACCACCGAAAAACAGGGAAGCAACGGAAGAAGAGTGGGGGAAGGGCTGCCCATTTGATGGAGATTTAGAAACCTCTCTAGAGACTTTTGGCCTCTTAGACCTAAAGGCAACAAAACTGGGCGATGGGTGATCTCTACAAGGCCAGAGAAGGTGTAAGTTTTAAATGTTAGACACCGCCCTTTCTGCGACCAAAGCAGGAAAAAGGGGTTCAGCTGCCAGGGTGATTTAACCAGACAGAAATCTTGGCCAGATACGTTCAAGAGTGGTGCTTCTCAAACTGCATTCTTTTGGGGAATCGCCTGGGAACATGTCCTTTCGAGTTGGTGGGGCTAACGGGACCCTGAGATTTTGAGTCTCTAATAAAGTCCAGGGAATGGTGGGCTTCTAGGAGCATCCGCGTAAACCTGCAAGTTACGAAGGGTGCTTGAGCGGCACTGCAGGCTTCCTGGATCCGAGAATCTGCATGTTAACAAGATCCCCAGGTGATTCGTGAGCACATTAAACTTTGGCAGCATTCTTCTAGACGATTCTTTGTTCAATGCAAAGATCTAAAGAGGGCCTCTGGCATTGCACGCCAGCAGTCTGGCTTCTTTCTGGGGCTCCATATCCCTCAGGACAGAAAGATTTGTGCCCCGAGTAGCAGCTCCTCCAGATACTAAGCCGGTAGCAGCGCCGGGAGTTGCTCTCCTCGTAATCCTCCTCGCTGGGTTCCTTCCCACCCCAAGTCGTGCTTCCCTGGGGCGCCCCAGCTGTGTCCCACCCCCAAGCCTAGGCGGCTACTGTGCACAGCTGGAGCCCTCCGTGGCTGGAGCTTCCAAGCTGCTGCGGCCGAGAGAGCCAGGCGGGGGCGCCGCAGACTAGGCTGTGCGGGAGGAGACCGCGCCCGGCGCCGGGAGCCCAGAGAGGGTCGGCAGAGAGACGCGCGGGGGAGCGCGAGCTCCGCGTGGGCTGCCAACCCGAGCAGCTTCTGTGCCATCCTGGCGCGGCCGGGTACCGCGCGAGTCGCGGATCACACCAAGGAGGCGGCGTGTATTACCTCGATCCGTGGCCCTTCGTACACAGCTTCCAGCCTCGAGGGCCAGTAGTCAGCCGACTAGCTCTGAGAAAGAACCCGTTATCACTAGGAGCTGGCTGGGGAGCCTGGGAGGTTCGGATTGACGCAATGACGATTTAAAACCAGCATCGCACTTCCCTTCAAACCTGCACACACCCCACCCCACCCCACCCCATCCCTTTTTGGGGTAGGCTTCTGGGAGCAGGTGGATGTTGCAGGGAGAAGAGGCGGGGCAGTTTGCCAAGAAAACAGGGATCAAAAGCGCAATGTACAAAAGGGTGACATTTACAAGGTGGAGGAGGTGGCTGGCCAGCCGAGGCAGGCCGCTGATCGAGCCTTGTGTGCTCGCCCGTTGGCCGGATTGCAGCTTTGAGCGATTACGCTTCGGCCGCGGTGCAGAGCTAGGATTTCGCAGGAAGAGGAGATTATGGGGCGCGGGGTGTGCGTGCAGCCGGGAGGGACGGCCCTGCATCCCCACGCCGCTGGCCAGATGCACGCGAAAGCCTAACTGGCGCCCGGCTCTCGCCGTACGGCGGTGCGAAGCGCGGATTCCCCACCGGCAGCTTCGTGTTCAAGGCCAAGCCCGACTGGCGGTTGAGAGTTAACACCTTTGAGTACAACGGTCTGAGTCAGGGGGGATACAAGCCCCGTCCCTTGCTGAAACCAACGAAAGTGTGCATTTCTCGGTCGGAGGATGTCAAACAGAATCAGGAGTCTGAACATTTCCGAAAGCTTCCGTATTCTGTCTCGAGACTCATCGGATTTGTTCAAACTTTCGCGAGTGTGTGAATGTACGCGTGTCTCCACCCTCTCCAGCTCCCCTCCACCCCCACCCCGCCCTTGCCGGCCGAAGTCGTCCTATATAGCGATGATAAATATCCCTGTTGATCACTTGATTGATTACCTCCCTGAAAGGTCACGCGGGCTCGCAGTAATTTCCTTTTGCCTAAGGCTCCCTTTTCACTTTTACTCCAGTACGACAGCTCCGAATGCTCGGGATCTTTATTTTTGATTTTAACCCCTAAATGCAACCCCTCCCGAAAACAATGCAGACAAGAAAAATCGAATAAAATCAACTCGAGACCTTTCTGTACTCTCGCAGCCTCCCTCCTGGTCTTTACTCTTTTCTTCTCTTTGGTCGCCTCCACCCCCTCCTACTCAGGCCCCCTCTTCTCAGCTCCAATGTATTCTGGACACTGTTTAATAGATGAGTGTCTTGCAAGTAAACTCAGGCGTCCCTTGGGTCTGCATTTCATGTCTGTGACGCTCTCTCTTTCTCTCCTGTGGACTGAAAATTCGGATTTAAACCACCAGACAAGCTATTAATTTAGCGAGGCTACCCAGGGTCCTGAACCCAATTAATTTCTAATAATTATAGCCCAAGGGGGCTAGATAGATCTCTCTGCCTCTTTCTTTTATTGCCACACCACGCCACCGAGGTCAGCGTATAATAATAAAGTGTATATTTTGAAAGCGATCCCCAGAACAAGTGAGTTATTGCAATGAATGAAAATTGTTTCCATTTTGGCTAATTGAGCCCCTGGCCGAAAGCTGGACTCTGAGACTAAATAAAGAGAACTGTTTCATTTCAACATGAAGAAACTCCTGCCTACCTCTGGTCACCCAGTGAGAGTTTAATTTCTTAACAGCCAACCTGAAACCCAGCGTTGGGTAAACAGTATTAATAATTACATTACAATGATTAAATTAATCTTGTTGGTAGCCAGGCGAATATAGGTTTCGATTCAATAGCATGTAAAGTTCACTGCACAAAGACAATGGGCCAAGAAATACCTCCATAAAGAATTCAAACTTTCTTCTAAAGGTACTGTGGGGTTGGCTCAATTATAGTGCCAGGAAAGGAAAGGAACATTTCCGGTTGCTCGCTGTTTCTAGCATTAATTAAAGAAACAGTTGGAAAGAGGTATACTGATCTGCCTCGTCCTCTTCAATAACGTATCTTCTTTTCAATTCCGAACTCTATCTCCCCATTTCTGCTCAAAGAAAGAAAAAAGAAAGGGAGGGGGGAAAACAACACACGTGTGCACACACACACCAAACAAATCCAGTTGTTAAGCTCATGAATTTTTCCAAGTTGTCACCGCTTCGAGGGTACCAGTTTTCATAGAAGGAAAGGCAAGAAAAACTTAGGTCTCCCGTGTCTGCACCCCCAGGAAACGAATTCGAGCAGAAGGAAAGGCAGGCGGGTGTGTGTGCAGGGACAGAGCAAGCAGCTTCAGCTTCACCAATTTGTCAGCCCCCCCATCCCCACCCCCTCTCCGGAACTGCTTAGATCGGTGGTCAGAAGGTGTTAGCAACTCCAGAGGCCGCAACAGAAAGTCACCTGCTGGGATCTCACGCCTGGGACCAGGGACAGGTGGAGTTGACAGGAACCAGGAGCTTGGGAATGAGAACCCACTGGGGCAGCCGCCGGGACCAGGGGACCGTTTCCTAGCAGGCGGTGTGGCACAGCCATCTGAGGGGCATTCCCTCTCTCAGGTTGAACACACTTGAAGTAGCAACTTAGCTCTTTTCTCACTGCACACTTAGGGCAGGAAACAAGAGACACTGAAAGAAAGGGGAGAAAAGAAATCAGCTTTGAAGTTGAAAAAAATTTTAAAATACTATGGCTGATTTAGTTTTATTTTATTTTTATGTGTCTTTTCATACTGATTCAACTGGAGGACACAAAAGACTGTTTACTCCTGCAGTTAGAAAAAGCCAGATTCAACCACTTCTGCAGAAATTTTAGAAAGACCTTTGAGAAAGACCAGTTCACTGAAAGATAAGGTCGGGAACTTTAAACACCAGAAGGAATGGGTACCCCAGCCAACTACCACTGCCCTGATCCCCCAACTTTCTGTAAAAGTTTAAAAGACAGATCTTTTCATCTGGAGATTTGGAGACTCTTGATTTGGTTTTGTCCTTCACCCTCTGCCTATCGCCTTTTACCGAAACCACCCTATCCTATAGTCAGCTACAAGATTTATACTTTCAAAGCACAGACAGGTCCGGTGTCCAAGTGGGTCTTGTTTTTAATCTCAGAGTTTGGCAACATGGTCCCTTCCTTTCTTAGAAACTTCCACCGGATCCAACCCAGGTATTGACAGACTCCTTGGGCGAGGGGGACATTTGGGGAGGTGAGAAGGGAGGATAGCTCCTTCACCCATCTAAGTCTTATTTTTTATTTTCTACAGGGAGGCCAGTGATATGAAACATCTGAGCCAGAATTTTCTCCTGTTCAAGATACTCTGCTGTTTCCAGGTGCCAGGACCTGGAGAATTCCACCTCCTTTCTGAGGAGGTCAAACAATTCTAGATTCTGAGAGCTGGGATCCTCTTGGGTTGTCCTCTGTCTTCTGTCCTAAGTAACACTCCCCTCAAAGTCTCTTACATCCAAGAGGCTGCTATATGAAGCCCTTGTCTGTCCACCTAGAATTTTTCCATAGAGAATCTCACTCCCTCTTTCCTAGGAGAATATTTACTGGTCAGAAAGGGGTCACCCCTAGTAGATTTGGGGGGTGGGGGGATTTTTAGAGTTGCAAGGCCGTGTCGATACAAGCAGTAGTCGTTGGTGTCTTTGCACATACTAAAAGTACCAGCATACACACGCGCGTGCACACACACACACACACACACACACCTGCATGCAGTAGGAGACTGGAGCTCTAGTAGGTCTTGTAAAATCCCAGGTGCCTCTGTGGGGGAGGGGAGATGACAGAATTCCCTGGGGTTCACGTGTGTGGGCTCCAGTATTTTCTCCTCTGGAAGCTGTTTTCACTCCTGTTCTCGGCCATTTCCTCCTCTACCTCCTCTGTCTCTTCCTCATATTTCAAGGTTACACAACTGTCTCCCATGGGAGCTGTAGCTTGGTTCTCTAGGGACCTATATTTTATGTCTGAATGCCCCTGGAATTACACAGCTCTGGGGAGGGAAAGGTGATGGCCATCGCCTTGAGATAGGTCCTGTAAGCTTTGGTTTTCTTGGCCACCAAAGCCCCTAGGAATTGAACGTAGATATCAGCTCTCTCACAACCGAAATCCGAGCTCAGACAAAAAGAATACCAACAGGTGCAACTGAGTTCCCAACAACCCCACTTGTCCTCCACTTCTCTCTCAAAGAGCCCAGGACCAGCTTTCCCTCCTGTTTCTTCTGACTTGAGTTTTAGGATGATAGCAGCACCCACAAGGAAAAGATTGCAAATTTCTTTTATGGTGTTTGGCAGGATTTGCAGCAGATATTCTTGGAGACATAAATAGCACGTGGAAGGTATTGAACACAACTGTTTAATGCAAGAAGGTTGTACTAAGAGAAAAATCCATACTGGGAGTGGGAGTGATTCATACCTCGAACACACCTAACCCCTCGCGTCCTTATTTCTGCCTGCACACTTCATTAGTAAATTCTGTAATTAGGCATATTTCAACAATGTACTTTTTGTATTTTCTAGGTATGCGGATGGAATTTCCCCTCTTCCTCCTTCTGGTGACCCGAGAGGTTGGAGGTTTCAGTGAGTGAGTGGAAATGGCAGGCAGGCTGAGTAGCAGCGGGAGGCCGGAAGGTGCCGGCCGACCTTAGGCAAGGCAGGAGGTCTTGGATGTCAAACGTCCAGCCCTGCGGGACCTGGGCATCAAGGCCGATTGTTGCTACTTGATGCAAACAGACTGCCGAACTGTTCCAAGGATAGCAGCTACCGCAGGGATTACAAGGATAGCAGCTACCGTTGGTACTACAGCTAAAATCGAGAGCTGGTTACTCATCCAAAGCGGAAGCCCCAGGAACTTCAGCAGGAGAGAGCGGCAGCAACGGCAGATCTCTCAAGTTCAAGATGCTTCTCGCCTTCTAATAATGTGTTCACGATCCAGCCCTCAACCTAATTCTTTTGCAGACGGAAAGACTTATCCTAAAGTTTTTTTTTTCCTCCTCTGCTCGTTTCCCCTATAGACAATGTAATTTTATGGTGGAAAAAAAACATTAATAATAATTATAATATAGGTTTATTGTTTACTTCCACACAGACATAGTCCTCTGCCCCACGAATCAATTCTCTGTCCAAGACTTTTCATTTCTTTTCTTTTTCTTTCTTTTTTTTTTCTTCCCGTTTGGGCGAAGTGTCTGCTCCCCCCCCCCCCCAGCTCCCCGCGCTCGCTCCCCGCCCCCTGCCGCCCTCCCCGTAGCTCCCTTTCTCCGCCTCCTCGGCGATTGCCATCTGACAAGATCTCCAAATCAAAGTGATAAATCGCTCCAAACTTTTTTTGGCGGCGCTGAGATGTTGGAGGGGCGTCTAACGCGCATGTGCGAAGGTGTCCAAACTGACAATGCTAGAGATAGCGAGTGTGGATTGAGAGAAAGAGAGAGAGGGAGGGAGAGAGTGTGAAAGACCGAATGTGTGCGTGTGTGCGTGTGTGAGACTAGAGAGAGAGAGAGTGAGAGAGATAGAGAGATAGAGAGAGAGAGAGAGAGTGAGTAGGGGGGGAGAGAGAGAGAGAGACCAAAAGAAGGAAAAGATCCAAGAAAAAAAAAAAAACCTAACCACCCAGCAGCGGCTGCAGGACTGGGCACAGCATGAGATCCAAAGGCAGGGCAAGGAAACTGGCCACAAGTAGGTGCAATATCCCTTTTCTATTGGCTTCCCCCCCACCCCTTCTCTGCCATCTTGCATATCTGTGTCTAGCGCTCGGGGAGAGAGCGCGGGCTGCTTTGGCGCGGGGACCCCGGGTGGAAGGCAGGCAAAGCGCAGCCTGCAGCCCGAGCAACCTGCCGATTCCTGCCTCCGCGCCCTGGCTCCTGCTCTGGGAGCAGTGGAGGCGCGGTAGCCCTGAGCCCCGCACCAGGACCAGCTGTGGCAACTCCGGGGTGGGGGTGGGGGCAGCAAAAAGCTGGGTGGGAGGGAGGAGAGCGCACGCGAGTGAGCGCGAAGGGGTGGGGGGAGAGGAGAGTGTGTCCCCCTCCCCTCCCTTCCCCCCAGGCGGGGGAGAGTCGCCTCTAGCCAACCAGCTAGTCCCCGGAGCGGGAGGAGGGGGTGGGGGGGGAGAGGGTAGGGGAAGGGCGCCTTCCCGAAGCTCTGTTTGTTTCTGGGGTTTGGGATGGGTGGCGGGCTCAGAGGGAGCCGCGGTGGCTGTGGCGGCAGCCGGCCCCGATGGAGTTGGGAAAAGTTGCGAGGCGGCCGCTTGCAAGTTGCGCGGGCGATCGGCGCTGCGCCGAGCCGCGGCTGCGGTAGTGGGCGCTGTGCGCTCGGTCCTTGTGCGCGGCGGCGTGAGCGGCGCGGCAGGAGCCCCTGGGGAAGGGGAGGCAGAGGTGGGGGTGGGGGGCGCGGTCCTGGGGATGGGGTGGGGGGGGAACCCCGGCAGCGCGGAGCTCTCGGCTCTGCAGAGTCACTCGGCAGGTGGGGAGAACGGAGGCCGCGCCTGCGTTCCCAGGCCCCGGCGTGGAGGAGGCGCGGCCAGCCGAGAACGCTGCACCGCAAGGCCGGGAGGGCGCGCTCCGATCCGAGAAGCCCCGGCTGGCAGGGCGCCGAGTGACCCCCAGGGGGCGGGCTGTCGGAACTCGGGGCCGCCGAGGGGGCGCAGCTCAGCCTGCCGCTCTCTTTCTGGGTGCAGCCTGGGTCCCGGGTCACTCGTCCTCCCCGGCGCCCTCTGTCTGCCCGGAGCGGAGCAGCCTCGGTCACGCAGGACTAGGAGAGTGGGGTTTGGGGCTACGGGGGGACAGGACTCCCATCCCCCCCACGCTTTCAGAGAAGGCTTGGGTGACACTTCGGGACAGGGTACGGTGGGAAGCGTTGCTTAGCACGGACTAGTAGGCATCTGAGCTGGGTTTGTTCAAATGCTTCTGCCCAGCGTTGAAGGGGACCCGGCGAGCAGCTGCAGTATACTTAACTCCCTCGGATATCAGAGCTGATTGGAGAGGGGACGGGCCAGGCCGCTCATGCCTCTAGCACTTGGACTCGAGGAATCTCGAACTCTCTTGATTGTTTTGTTTCGGCTCAGAGAGACGAAAGATAGGATGTGGGTAGTATGTTTTCCCCACTGAAGTTCCCAAGCGCACCCTCCCCACGCCCCTTCATCCCCTGCACATTGGAATTTAGGGCTGGAGGCGCTCCATGTGGCACCACCGGGCGCTTCCTGGCACAGCGGCGCCGGCTACAGTCGCAGCCCCCCTGCATTCCCGATGTGGAGAATCCAGCTTTAACGCCCGGCCGAGACGCCGTCCTCTCAGGCGTCTTTTCAGAGCTCCAGCCACTCTGCACTCACACACTCTCTAGCGGCATCTTTTCTCTCTCGGAACTCAGGTCGCAGGGATCAATCAACCTAAATACAGGGCCATCGGCCTCCTGGGTCAGTCAGCCTGCTTCTTTCTCTGCTCCAACCGCTCAGTTCACTTCGTTGCAACAGTGTAAAGTGCGCCAGCGAAACTGTTTTTCCTGTTGGTTTTTCATTGAGCCCGGTGTCTTTATTTTCATCTGAGAGGGAGTAAATGCACACATGCTTGATGGCTTTGGGACTTCAAAGGTTAGGGGTGTGAGTGTGTGTGTGTGTGTGTGTGTGTGTGTGTGTGTGTGTAGGCGTGGAGATCATTTCAACCGAGCAGTAAGTTGTGAAATGAAAGCCTAAGGCTTTGCACCCTGCCTGGTTGCCCGGCATCTGACGAAGCGAAAGCAGAACGCAAAACCTTTCGAATTTTCTTAAGGATCGCCCCCCACCCCCCCCCCCACTCCCACCCCCGACCCTGCGAGCCTTAGTTATTTTAATTGCTAAGCAAGCTGTACACCCTGTAGCCCAATACTGAGTCCAGGAGCTCAGCCTCCTTTCTGATCTGATGAGACATGTCAGTCACCTCATGTGAGACACATTGATTTTTGTCTGGTGCTGGGTAAGGATGCCCGTGTGCTCTCTAAAGAGCAGGACCGCAGCCTTCGGAACTTTTCCTGCAGAGCCCCAGGTTCCCACTAGCAGGGCTTTACTGCTTCGGCGGCTGCCTTTCAGAGACTCCGGCGCTGCTTTGTGCAGTTTTCCAGCTACCGTTTGAGCAATAAAGGAAATCATATCAGAACTACGGATTTTTGTATTTTAAAGCGCTATTTCCTTTTGCCGAACTGCGCGTGGCAGAGGTGGCTGGTGACCCCTGCGGTGCAATCATCCAACGGAAACTTAGCTGTTTGCAGGCACTGTTTCTTTTTCCCCTCTTCCTGAGTTAGGGAGAGGTAATGTAACCAGCATATCTGAAACAAAACAAGACAAAACCAATTTACTATAACCGTGGCAATGTAAGCATTGCAAGAGAAACAAACCACACACAGTTCTTTCTCTCATTCTTGGTTATTCCTTTTCTTTTGTGGATGTCTTTGGTGGATGTCAGTTTAGTTCGGTCTCGGCTAAAGCCCATGGTTAGAGACCAGAGACCACATACCTTGAAAATATTCCCTGATGTTACGTACACTATCTTGGGTCTAATTTACAGGACTTATTTTTTACACAATACTTGAAACTAATAATTTCGTTATAAACCGTACGGGAAGACAGAAAGGTTTGATGTAAAAAGTTTTTTAAAAGGGAAAACCAAGAGAACAGACATATGTACTGCCTAAAACCTTTGACTTACATTTCTATCTTCGAGAAAAGAAAACTAAATAAGGCAATCCCATTCTGGCCGCCAGGAGACTTCTCAGCCGTTTTATTTGGGGTGTGTGGGGCAGCTGGAGAAGCACCTGGGCCTTGCCAGAAATTCCAGTTGCCACTCTTCCTGGGGTGGGGGTGGGGGAAGGGAGTGAGGTAGGGTCTGCTGTGCAAGTTTAGAGCCTAAAATAATGGAGGGAAACCCACCCCACTTTGCCAAAGTACCAGCCTGCGGGGTTTCAATCAAAGCAATGAACATATTGCTTCCACTAACCCTCTTATTCCAGGTCTCCCCGGAAGCCGCTTCTAAGGGGATGAGATTATCAAAACCCTGGCAGTGACAGTGACAGGAGGCACTTGTTACATCTGTACTTGAGCTTTGTTTGGGAACAGGCACTAAAGTAGGAAAGGTACATGCCGGCTCTGCTCTGCCTCCCTCGTTTAAATTCGTTCTCGCAGAAACAGCACCTAGGATTCCAAGGTTAATTCACAGCCATGTTCATGCAGGACTGCTTGCATGCTCGTTCACCCCTAAGAAGCTGAATCGAAATAGAGACTTGCTTTCGAGTATATGCTTTGCAGGAGGAAACATTGTTCTTCCGACAGAGGCTGAGGCTTCTTCTAGAAAGGCGCTTCGGTTCGCCATTATTTGAGCATTACCCTGGCTGGCTTAGAGCTTCTTTATTTCATTTGGCACTTTGAGGTACCATCTCACCGTGGTTCTCAATCCCCTTTGGATCTGTGTTTAGGAGAAGGTTAATTATGCTTTTCATTTTCCCCTCATCCCCAACGCCGTGGGAGAGAACGCTCATTAGCTGGAGAGCCTTGTGCTGGGACTGGGAGTCTCAGGTTTTGGTGACTGTGTGCCTCTGCTCTGTGTCCTCTGAGTGAGCTCGCCATTTTTGAGGATAGCCCCGTCTCACACCAAGTCTCTCCCTGTAGCCCGACCCGACCCGGGGCCTACTCCTCTGAACTGACACTCAGCAAATAGAAATTAGGACATTCCAGAAGATACATTCTCTCATCTCTCATCTCTCATCTCTCATCTCTCATCTCTCATCTCTCATCTCTCATCTCTCATCTCTCATCTCTCATCTCTCATCTCTCATCTCTCTCTCTCTCTCTCTCTCTCTCTCTCTCTCTTGTTGACAGTAATGAATCTTGTAAGCAGTTTCTTTTTAAACTTGTGGTCGTTTGAGAGTTTATTTTGTTTTGCTTTTGGAAGTATGGGGCAGGTTAACAAAGGCTACAGCATGGACCAGGGCAGGAAGGCCACAGTTGAGGACTTATGGCTGGGTCTAACCCCGGGCCAGAGAGGGAAGGGGGCACAATTAGTAATTAATTCCCTGAGCTCCCACGGTGGACTCCTTTCTTGTGACATCCCCCAGGTGGAGGGATTTGACTTGTCTGGTCATGAGCTTATTCCTTGTTCTTAAGGTACCAGGAGCTAGACAGAGCTCAATTCTTTAATTCTTTATAGTTGATGATACCCCCACTCTTCATTTCGAAACCTGGCTCTATGGGGCCTCCAAGCTGGGCAAGAAAAGTCGCAGGAATGAAGGAGTCCATTCCTTCAGAGCATACCGGTCCCAGTTCCTTCTGGTCCAGATGCCTCCCCAGACTTCTTGTTTTGAGCTCAAGGATTAAACTGTGCGCCCCCTCTTCCACTCCAGGGTGCTTAGCGTCTAGTGCACCACTTGCCTTGAGCCTTGTTTACAACAGTGTAGACAGATGCAAACCTTGGGTAAATCCCTCACAGTCCTGTCCCTGGTTCTGGAACATTCTTGTGCACTTCTTCTGCAGGGCATTACCTAAGGCCTGAGGGAGGGGCTCTGAGGTGGGGACATGGGCTGGGAGGAAGCAGACTCACTGCAAAGAGGAGGCACTATTTTCTTGGGTCATGCTTAACCCTTTCCGTACTGGAAGCTGCTGCCTCTGCATTTCTGTAACAGTCTGCTTCTCCTTCTGAGGTGATCCAGCAGGTCTCTGACCATATTCCCACCCCACCAGCCAGGACCCTCTTTCTAAAATTAGATTCTTCCCTCTTCCCACACTTCTGGCCTCCTGAGGAGCTTCAAGGGAGACTGTGTAGAGAGGACAGCAAGAGGGAGAGGGGAGGGACCAGAGAGGGGCAGAATTCTTCTCCCAGACCCCTAGTTTGTACACACGGGTATCCCCACCCTTAATATATATATATATATATATATATATAGAAAAAAATTCTCCTTAACTGCTTTTGCTTACCTGCCATGCAAGAAGCTTCAGAGAAGTTTCAGCACAGGGGAGAAACTGTTTACAAAACTCTGCAGGTATGGGGCAGGGCTGGGGCTGAGCACTGAAGAGAGAAGCACCGCTGCCCTCCTTTAAGTGCCCTGGTTGGAGCAGATTGTTTGAGTGTGGTTCAGATACTGATGTGGCTACGACTAATGGCTTCTACCTTTTTAGTTCAAGTGGGAAGAGAGACAGGCCTGGATTCCTTGTCCAATGGGTCCCTTTGGAGACCGGGTCCTGGCTCCTGGCCAGTTCTGTACAATGTCAACATTGAATATTTGAATTCCCAGACTCCATTTAACAAGTTTCTAAATAAATAAACTCATTGTGTGTCCGTGTTTAAAATTATTTCACCTCTTTCATAAAAGCTTAATACGTTGATCTTGCAAGTCAATTTTCAAAAAAATAAAATAAAATAAGATAAACAAACAAACAAACGGAGCTTAAGTCATTTTTAGTAGCCAGCATGCCACAGTATGTGTGCACTGCAAAGGCCAGCATGCCACAGTATGTGTGCACTGCAAAGGCATTCTCGTACTAGGGTGTGGGTAGAGCTTGTTAGAGGTTGAGTTTTTCCATGGGGCTTGATAGCAAACCAGAATAAAAGAAAACAAAACATTCAGAAAGATAGCAACTTAGAGCAAAACAAATCAAATAGAATAGGGTAAGTTCAGAAAATCAGTGAAATATTAATCATATCTAAAATGAGTGTGTAATTGTGTGAATTTAGTGTCTTGAGTTATTTGATAATTCTGAACAGGGTTTCCCTGGCTACATAGAGACCTTTCAACTCTCAAAAAGTACAAAGTCATGGAGGAAGGATCCGTTTATGCGGTTTTGTTTCTAGGCATTTTCTTTGTTTCTATGTAAGCTGGATGGAACACATATATTGTTCCAATGACTCCGTTTGGTTAAAAGAACAATATGAATCTTACTGTTGTACTTATTTCCAGCAGTTTTTTGAACAGCCACATAGTGTTTTATGCAGATGGGCGCTCCATGACATGTCATGTTGTTCTAAGACTTTTTTTCTTTTTCTTTCTCTCTTTTCTTTCTTTTTTCTTTTTCTTCTTTTGTTTTCTTTTTTTGAAAAGTAAGTTCCAGGTCTTTTTCGAGTGTGGACTCCATCTGGAGTTGTTAGGAAAGAAAGTGGAATTTGCTTTAATTTATTTATATAAAGTCCATTATTAAAAAGAATAGGATTTGAAAGGGCACATAGCAAAAACCCATAACATTTAGCTGGTAACGTGGAGAGAGCTCAAAGCCAAGGGAAAAATACCAGCAACGCATGCAAACCCCGAAATAGACTACAATGACCTCGGCCATTTTTGTTTTCAGAAATAATAGCCATGATTAAACTGGGGGGAGAGTTTGGCTCGGATATGTGTTCTTCTGCATTATTGTTAAGTTCTTTTGTCGTTAAAGAACTGTTTCATTATAAGAGGGGAGAAAGCAACTGAATTTTTAATAAAATTCCTGACTCTTCAAAGGTGTTCATTCTGGAATTACTTTTAATTTTGACTTTAGTTATTCTATTTAACAGCAAACAGGTTTTTGGTTTGCATGTTCAGTCCAATCATAGACTACTAATTTTATTATAATTCTAAAGGACAATTCATCTAGCAAACAGATTGTTTTAATTCTTCTGTTAAGGACCTGCTCAGGAGTCAATGGCTGTGTGACAGGGAGGACTGGGAAAGATTCTTACTCTTGTTAAGAATCTGCCTGAGGATTTAATTTTGTACATTGATGCTGTTCAAATGATGGCATTTACAAAAGTCTTTCAGTGCAGCTGTTGGTAGGGTTTGGTGATATTTTATACAACAAATATTAACGAAGTTCTGCTGTCTGGTAGGCCCCATGCTTGGAAATGTGTGGTTTCAGCTTTCATGAACATTCAAAATGTGCATAGCAGTGTTTGAATTGAGTGTGATCCTTGATTGAACAGCTAGGTCAGCTTCAAGTTATCGGCTGCCTCTTGTGAAGGTGGAGTAATAATACCATCCTTCCTGGGCATCTTTACTTGTGAGGTGGGAATCCCCATACCACGCTCCCTGGGCTCTTTATCTGTGAAGTGGAAGTAGTAATACCATCGTCCTTGGGCTCTTGGGAAGTAGGAGTGATGCGTGTCCATCAGGTGAACATTCGCCAAGTACATAAGCTTCAGTCACCCACTCACTCAATCAGTCAACCAATCAACACTTCTTAATCACTTCCTGTTTGATTTATTAATTAAAATTCCCGAAGAGGAAATACCCTTTCCGTCTCCTAGTCTATGTTTTTATCCAGCCTCAGTTTTAGAAGTATTTATATGCCCATAGGAAAGATCTTGTTTGTTTTCCAAGTAAGTTGTACCCACCCTTGGATAAAGGGAGATTGCATATACAATGGAGACACATTAAAATTGAAGCCAAACTAGGCAATAAATTTATTGTGAAAAGTCAAGAAGTTTGTTTATTTTGTGTGTGTGTATGTGCTGTGTTTGTGTGTGTATGTATGTGATGTATGTGTGTATATGTGTGTGTGGCATGTCTGCTTCTGTATATGTGTGGTATGTGTGTGTATGTAATGTATGTGTATATGTGTGTTTGTGTGTTTATGCATGTATGTAGTATATGTGTTTGAGTGTATTTATGTATATGTGTGGTATGTGTGTGTATGTATGTGATATGTGTGTATGTGTGTGTGTATGTGATATATGTGTGTATGTGTGTGTATGTATGTGATATATGTGTGTATGTGTGTGTGTTTATGTATGTATGTGATATATGTGTGTATGTGTTAATGTATGTCTTTCTTTCTCTCTATGTTGCTCATCATTACTTGGTTAAAAACAACAACCACAACCACAACCACAATAACAACCACCAAACTGAAACACCTCGTTCTCCTCTTATTGCCACAGGACACCAATCGTTTTTATTTCTTATTTAATCCCATTCTTTGATTTGTGGGCTAGGGGAATGGGGGCAGTAAATATTTTGGAGACATGTGGTTCTCTATGGTGGAGACAACTACTGAGGGTATTCAGAGCAAAAGTTGGCCCCTGCCTTTCTGGGAGGGTCCAGATGTCATGTTCTGCACATCTGTTACTAAGGAGTCCAACTGATATTGAGAACCTGAATCCAAGGGAAGGCGAGAAACTTTTTTTTTTTTTTTTTTTTTTTTTTAAGGATTGGCTATATTAACTGACTGGAATGGCTTTCTTGGAAGTGAAAGATATACTCGGAGGGCATGTGAAAATAAACACATTGGTCTCTGTAATCATGGAGTGTGTTGCTAACGTAGGCACAGGTGAATGGGAAGCAAAGGCTCTGAGGATTCCGAGGGCAAAAAGCCACGGTGCAGCAGTAATGCAATAGACGCTGCTAATGAAGGTTGGACCGATCGATTATATTAATGTGATCAATGGACTTCTCAGTGAATGCTTTCCCATTGAACAACATAGCTGGGCGTTGCCGTACACATAGATGTGTGTTTGAGTAGTAATGAGCTAAGCTTATCAGAAATTCCGATGAGTTCTTAGATACTTGTCCCCCTATTTTGTACCCAATGCTAAGATCTAATTCCATTACACCCTGGAGCCTGGGTGACTCTGAGCATTGATTCTGGTTCAGAGTCTGCCTCTCAGCTGCTCACTGGCTGAATGAAGTGGAAGCATGTGGCTTGATCATCCTGTGTTCCAGCTTCCTTCCTTCTGAACAGAGGCAGTTGTATCATCTGAGATTTGACCACCCAATGGATATAGAATGCATTAAGTGGAATGCAGGTACAACGCACGTTCATTATGTTCCTCTAACTTTTTAGGCTTCTTTCTGCCTTCAGCCTAACATGCTATTTCAGTCTCTTCCTCTGGCCCTTCTGTTGCTCCCTTCTAGCTCTTAGCTGTGATATTGCTAGTGATACAAGCACATTTGGAAAGGAGGTATCATTCAAAATCTTCACCAATAATACCCCTCATTTACATAGTCTGTAAATCAATGCATACTGTCCTTTGACTATTAATGGGTAGTTCTTTATGATCCTGTTTAATTCCTCACTTATCTCTGCTTCTTCTGAAGCATTTCCCGAGACATTACTTCTCTACACCATTTCATCTCAATTGTACAACGTAAACATGTCATCATTTTGGAATTTTATGATACATCTCTCATCTTCATTGTGTCTATCCTCTTTTTCTGGCTTAACTGCAAAGTTCTCACAGAGTCTTTGTCTGATTTGTGCCTACTCTAAGGTGTGCGTAGGCAGTTGTCATTCCCATTAGGAATGTTTAGTGCTGGCCTTTGATGGGTTATACAAAACCCCTTAAGTTTCTATGCCTGAGAAACCCGCATAATTGGTGATGTCAGCACTCAGAGTCAGGGATAGCTGAAACTTTAGCTGCATACTAAATTCCCAGTTGGCCTATCTTAACAGTGATAAACCACCTGGAAAGCACATTTAGAAAGGAGGTATCATTCCAAATTTCCACCAATAGTATCCGTCATCTTGCCAGTAGGCACATCTCCTGGCTCCTTACTTGAGTCACACCTGACTCTAAATGCAGCTCATGTGAAGCTGTAGCATGTCAGTGGAGTCAAAAGAGAGACAGTGAAGGCTTTGAGGGATTCAAGGCATTCCTGTGTGGCGACTCATGGGGACTTTCATCCCACAAAACTCAGCAGAAGTCACATTTCTATGTAAGTTCTGACCTGTTCATATTATATTAATATACAGCATAAAAACAAGAGTTTTGTGGTCTATTTTAGTGCTCCATTGTGATTAAGAAGTCTTCCACACAGTTTAAACTTGACAGATGATGATGTACTGAATCTTGTTTTACTGAGACTAGATGAAGCCCACTCTTTCTACTCTGTCTCCTTCAGAGACATGTAAGACTGACTTCTTCTCTGTCTGTCCACTCCCCCACTCTGTTTCACAAGTGCCTCATTTCCATGGAGGAAACAGAATTATTTCTGAGACCACTTTGCTCAGACTTGAACTACAGAAGGGTTTCAGCACTGTAAGCATCTTGCCTCAAAACCTGTCCGTGTGACTTCCTGTGCTGGTATTAGGAATGCTTACAAATTGGGTAAGAGCCCTTTGTGTGTGTGTGTGTGTGTGTGTGTGTGTGTGTGATGCAGGTGTACATGGAGGCCAGAGACCATTGTTAGGTTGTCTTTCTCATTTCCTTTTGTGCTTTATTTTCAAGACTGGCTCTCTTGCTGAACCTGAAGAACACCTCTTTGACTAGACTAGCTAAGCAGTGCATCTGGGGGATCTTCCTGACTCATTACTGGAGTTTCAGATGTATGCACAGCCATGTCTGGATTTCATGCTTTCCAGAAGGTATCAAAATACATAGCCAGTTTCATAACACTTTGAGAGTTCATGAACTTCCAAATTCCAGTCATGAATATTAAGGAAGTTTACCTCTAAACTCAGCCTGGTGTATTATTATGTAAGATCCTAAAGTCCTCAACATTCTTTTAGAGTAACTTTAGAAATGTTATTCTTTTTATATCACACAATTTACACTCAATATATAACTAAAAGACTGTGTCACATAGAAAGTGCAATTTGTTGTTGTTTTTGCTGTATTCCACTTGCTAACGGGCTCTTCACTTATCTTCACTTATCTTTCTATGAAAACTCCTGCACTTTTCCTTTTGTACATAACAGGTATTAGCACATATATGCTTATACACATGCACACATACATGCATATATACATGCACATATACATACATACATGTATACATGCACACATACATATATACATACATTATACATACATACATGTATACACACATGCATAAATAAATACATATGTATATACACTCATACATACATATATGTTTACAACTTGCTTTTGTCAGTACATGTCATTCTAATTCCTTCTTTTCAAAGGCAGCAGAGTTCCACTGTTTGGACCTAACACATCATTCTCAAGCAGTTCTCCGGTTTAGAATGACATTTCAGTATTTTTCCAGTTTTCAGAAAAGAACAGACAGGGAAGTTCCCCTAACTATGGCTCTGAGGGAAACTGAAAGCTAAGTCTACAATTAAAGGAAGCTCACAGTTCAGAATGAAGCTTGCTGGCCTCTGAGATGCAAGCACAGCAGGCTTCCAGGAGGTCAAAGAGGGTTGCCTCACCCTGTCAGGGCAGATCTGATTTCCAAGCATCTTTACAGTCCCCCCCACAACCCCCACCAGAGGATCAAGGGTCTAAGCCCAGAGCCAAGGTACATCTTTGAAAGATCCACTGTGATCTATCTGAGATTTGAGCTTGAGGAATTTCTTTGGATCTGTCTTTCTGCCCCATTTGCATTTTCTCCTGCTGTGCAGAGCAGGCCTTTCTTGAATCAATACACACAGTCCCAACTAGACAAGCAGGTTGTCAGGGTTTAAAGTTTTAATTTATTTTTTTTTTGTAATTTCCTTGTTGAGGTGGTACATTATTATCACACTGCCCTGTCCAGTGAGTATACTTTAAGCTGGTAGATGCAAGTGTCGAATAATTGAGGAAGGTTAGTGAGGCCAATATAAACTTACTTTGATATTCTTAAAGACTTGTCTATAATAATTTCTAGCCTATGAATTGGAAAGACCATTTATATAGCCAATGTTTTTAACTGGCTAAGCAGACTATGGAAAAAATTTTATAATGGAAACTATCTCTTACTTATAACTATAACATTTAAAAAGTGACAGTATAATATTATACTCTGAAGCCCATCAGATGCAAAACTCTATTTTATTATAAGTTATAAACCAGGATAGGGAGATTTCTGAAGGGTGACTTTCTTTGGCAATGTTGTTGAGTAAAAATAAAAAAAAAATCCTGAAATAATTAGCTCAACTCACACACACACACACACACACAGACACACAAACACAGAGGTTTGACTAGCTGGGGTTTAGTTCTATTGGGAACTACTTCGTTTTATTAAAGCTCATTGGATTGTATGAGATTAAAACTATACTGAATATTTTAGATTATGTTTGCCCAGATACCACTCAAGGAATTAAAATACAACCGTATAAATCTTTTAATGAATTAAGTTACTTCAATTTTGATTCCTTAGAGTACAGAAGTTGTTATGAGTTCATTTTTCAATTGTGTGTGTATGTGTGTGTGCGTGTTTGAATGCATTAAGGGGGCATGGAACAATGTTCCTAGTTAACATTTTTTTCAAAATACATTTTAAATTAAATTCATCAGATCGGGCCAATAAACAGAGTGGCTGGTATAGATGGAATGACAAACAGAGAAACTCTGTTCCTTAGAATCATTTGACAGATGGACATATGGGTTGGCTGTAGTTTCTAAGTAAGAAGGTAGCTCTGTCATGTCGATGTTTATCAGTGATGACAAAGCAGTTTCAGAGCTTGGAGCAGATCCAGAGTTGGGAAGCTTTGGTGCTGTCTTACAGACTTGGGATCTTCCATCTGAAAATAAACCTATGTTGTATTTCTCTCCACACCTGTTGGACACAGAGGCCTTTGGCTACTTTATTCAATGATTCACACATTAATGTGGGCAGTTTTTGTTCAAGATATTTAAGAACAAAACCCAGGTTATTTATAAACATTGTGCTGTTGGTAATCACTGCCCCCTACTCATACAACAGATGTTTATTTATCACTTAAATTCTAAGAGAAGGAAGTCAAGAGACAACAACCCTGGCAAGGCCTCTTGCCCATGTGGAGCTCACATGGGTTATGTGCTAAGGAGTACCCAGCACATCAACGGCGCTGGAAATGTGTGTGGCAGTCAGGGGATAGATTCAGGCATTGGTTCTCACTCTCCATCTCACGAGACAGGGTCTTTCATTGTTTGCCCCATGCATATGCCAATCTAGTTGACCCCCAAGCTTCTGGGAATTCTGTTTCTGCCTCCCATCTCTCTACAGGAGTTAAGTCACAGACATGCACCAACACTCCCAGTTTTACAGGACTTCTGGGGATTTGAACTTGGGTCCTCAAGCTTGTTTGGAAAAACAATTAAGTTTCTGAGCTCAATGGGCAATCTTTATCACGTGCTTGATGGGTGGCACACTGACAGAAAGTTGCAGACACAGACATTTGCTTTCTTCTTAATTCTTGGCAGAGGCAGATAAGACATACATGTTATAAGTAATATTCACTTCAATTTTGTGGCATGCATTTATGGACACGTGGTACACATTTAGTTGACTCTATGTACTAGGAGCCTACAAAGATGTTTCTGTATCTTTATGGATAGAGGGAGTGAGAGCCCTGTGTTTGATCTGCAAACACTAGGTTAGAGGCAGCATAAAAAAAAAAAAAAAAAAAAAAAAAAACCACTAAATTTCTGGACCCCAAATTCAGTTCAGTTAAATAAATATTTATTGAGCACACACATTAAGAATTTCAAGGCACGCACTGAGCATACAAAGAGAAATAAAATGTGTTCCCTGACCTTAAGGAAGGTAGAATCCTTTGGGATGCATGCAAACATGCAAACAGATTGTTTCCATGCAGGGGTGGGACCTGGTGATGTGAATGAAGGCAAGGACAGTGGTCAAGCTGACTGAAGTGCAGTGTCCTGAACAGTAGGACTGTATGGAAAGGATGTCCCCATGTGAAAGGATGTCCCCATATGTCTTGTCAGTTCTCAAACAAGAATTCACTATTCCTTTATTTCCTTTTCACGAAAAAGGTTTTACTTTTGAGAATTACAACTTAAATGATTTTTTAAAAGATTTCTAAAATATTTATTTGTTTTTATTTTCCTGTGTGGGGGTGCCTGTCTGGTGCCCATGGAGGAAGGCACTGGATCCTCTAGAACTGAACCTGCAGAAGACATGTGAAGCACCGTGTTGGTGTGAGGAATCAATCCTGGGTTTTCAGGAAGAGCAGCTTGTGCTTTTAACCACTGAGCAATCTCTCCAATTCTTACAAAACCTTTTAAATTACATTAAGTGTGTGTGTGGGGGGGGGGCGGGGGGCTTGGATATGCTAGGGCATGAGTGTGGAAATCAGAGGATAACTTTTGAGAATTGGTTCTCTCCTCACACACACACTGTGTGGATCCCAGAGACCCAACTCAGATTATCAGGCTTTGCATCAAAAAGACTTTGCCTGCTGAGCTAAGCACTAGCCTGACAGTCTGTGTTTTTAGTGTGCTTTAAGATGTTTCTGGGCCTTCAAACATCTACTGTGAGAGAAATTTGTATGTCAGGTGGCAGTCCAGTGTTTCAGGAAAGGCCCACACACTGAATTTGCTCTGTTTGCCTCTGTCTGTCTGTCTGTCTGTCTGTCTGTCTGTCTGTCTGTCTCTCTCTCTCTCTCTGTGTGTGTGTGTGTGAGAGAGAGAGAGAGAGAGAGAGAGAGAGAGAGAGAGAGAGAGAGATCACATTAACTGAGTAGGCACAGGATATCCTTGGGTCTCTGCTCCTAGTGTGGCTCTGTGGATGAGCAGGTCACCCCTTCCCACTACCTCAGTTTTACAGTTTTATCCCATGTGTAATTTTCATACCCTTTCCTGTCACTGGTCAATAAGTTCTTTTGGGAGGAGTTTCCTCTATTATCCATGTGCAGCTCTTGGAGCAAAATGATGCCCAAACTGAAATTTTCACGGTTTCAAAAGGAATGTCTTATTTCTAGGCTCAATCTTCCTCCTCCCAGTTGCTCCTCTTCCTTTTCCATTCTCCCTTTTTTCCTCCTCCTTTCTGTTCTTATTCTTTTTATCTTGAGACAGGGTCTCATGTAGTCCAGGTTAGCTTCAAAATTTCTCTGTAGCAAAGGATGACCTGGGACTTCTGGGATTATAGGCATGGACTACAACACTGGTTTATACGGTGCTCGGGATGCAGTCCAGACAGGTCATCGTGCATGCTGGGCAAGTATTTTAGAAACTGAGAGGTACACCCCAAGCCCTAGGTTTAATTTTTATCCAACACAGAAAGAACATTACCCAAAGATGGCTGTGTTGTCTGAAAAGTAGCTAGCGCCTCATACTGCCATGTGATTTTCGTTGTTCATAAAACAGAAATAAAGAAAAAAAAAAAAAAAAAAGAATTACTTTCTCTTCCAGCTCTCTTCGCCAGCATCTTGCTGAGCTGTGTGTGTGTCCCAGCCAATGTTCCAGACATAGGCTTGGCATGGAGAAAGGCACATCCAATGTCATTACTACTGGGCATGAACTGAAATCCTGAGCAACCCCTCCCCACTCCCCAACCCCCACCCCGTTTGTCTCCGTGCAGATGATGCTAGTAACTTAAGCTTCCTGTTGACAATATTGTAATGTTAAAATACAGCGCAGATGTTTGACTCATTAGCAGCCTTGTATCTTCGCCTCTTTGACTTGGTAGCTGGGTCATTAAAGAGGGTGGGGAATGCCAAGGTAAAATGCATCATGTATCCAGAGTTTTCACTGGGTCTCGAGATCATCAGCCAGCTCTTCCTGTCCTTGAATGATGGTAATATAAGTCACCAAGGTTTACTTCTGTTACCGAGTGCAGTGTAAGGGGCTATACTCTTAATCAACCTTTTAAATTAATCTTGGACATTAGCCAGGACTGTAGATGGCCTCTGAGGTATGGAAAATTTGGCTACCTGTTTCCTTTACTGATTTCAGAGTGATTAGCCTGTCTGCATCACCATTAACTAGGTATAATTCATCATGGCTAAGAGCTTTGCTAACAGAGGGTGCCTTCTACAATGATTGAGGCCCCATCCACCTTAAGGATAGGTTTAAAAGTTCTCTTCCACCTCAGATTCGAATGCTTCAGAAATATATTTTGAAGGTTACGGAGGTGGCTTAGTGGGTAAAAAATGCTTTCTGTTTAAGTATGGGAACCTGAGTTTGCATCTCTAGTGCTCATGCGGAAGTCGGATGTGGTACTGAATGCCTGTGACTCCATACTTGAGGAAAAGACAAGCATAGCTGTCAAGTTTTCTGGCCAACCGTCCTAGATGAAATGATGAGCACCAGGTCCAGTGAGAGACCTCATATCAAAAAATTCGGTGGTTTATGATGGTGAGACCCTATTGCTAAAGACAACACTTATAAATCTTGTTAAACAGAGAGGTCAAACTTGTGCTTAACTCAGGGTTCTACCTCTACTGGTTAGTGGTCATGGTACAGGAAGGCACCATGACCTCCTAGAGGAGAAAGGTAAATACTAACCAACTACAACCCCTGTGATCTGCAATGTTAACGCACCAGCTTGATATGCCGATGTAATAGTGGCACACATGTGGGAGTCACCAACCACTCTCTGATTGGCTTTAAAGTCCACTCCGTGAGATGAAACCCATGTCTGACACTGCTTAGGTGGCCAAGAACCTGAGATTGGCTAGGCCATGGACCTAGGAGGAAACCAAACACTATTCTGCTAAATAAACGTATCAATAAAATGACTCTTAGTGACATTCTGCTGTACCTATAGATCAGTGCCTCACTTCTGTAGTTCAAGCGTTCTTCTGTAGTAGATGGGAATCAACACAGAGACCCACAACTGGGCGGTGTGCAGAGAGTGAGAGATTTTGAAGCACTCAATCCTAAATGGGATGTCTTCATCAAACCTCTCCCCTCATGACTTAGGGAGCTGTGTGGAACAGGAGGCAGAAAGAATGTAAGAGCCAGAGGAGATGGGTGTCTCTACTACACAGTGTCTTTAGACACAAGAGGACTTATACACATGTGAGCCTACAGAGGCTGTGGCATCATACAGAAGCTCTGTACAGGTTCAATTTGGATGAGGTCCCAGTACTGAAGAGGAAGCTATCTCCAATTGACATAAACCTTCAGGGAAAAAATAGTTTCTTCAATTAACTCTCACTGTATATATTAATTATACTTAAAAGTAGGCTTCATGCCCAAAATTAGATGGGCATGAATTATATAAAATAAATTTTTATATAGTTATATATATATAATTATATATATTATATATATAATTTATATAAAATAAATTTATATAAAATAAATTTAAGGTATTTTTGTAGACTGTTGTCTCATTTGGGGATTGCATTTGGGAGAGCATATTTTGGTTTTTTGACATTTTGTAGGTTTCTGGACTTTCGTATGTTTTCATCATAATTATCATTGTTGTTGTTAATTGTTTTCTAAAGAGAAAGAGAAAGGGAAAGAACAGGGAGTTGGTGAGTAGAGAGGTGAGGAGAATCTGGGTGGAGCTGGGCTAGGCAAACCATTAACCATTAGAATATGTTCACTAATTTTTTTTTCAATTAGAAAAACTGAAGTGGAGAAGGGATTGAAGAAGATATCCCAATGTCACCTTCTGGCCTCCACAGGCCATGGGCCACATGGCCTGTGAACATAACTGTATACATGTATATACCACATGCATAAACAAATTAAAAAATAGAAAGTGTATTTTGGATGCTATAAGTGTGTATTTTCATGAGTGAAACTGTCTGGGGGAGTCAGGATTGTTATTTAATCTTGGCTTTACTATGTCATTCCTGTGGAACCTTCTGGCAGAGTCTGAACTTGTGGGACCTCAGTACCCTTAGGTAGAAGGTCAGTAATAATCACCTCTGCTTTCTTTTTCCCCATAAAAGAAGAGAACACACATGTTAGTTTTTAATGCCACAAAGAGCTAGGTACATTTAATAATCTAGAATTTGAGTATTGATGTAGAGTCACACTGGATTAAGGTCTTGGCTGGATGACCATAAAGAAGCCACATGACCTCTCTGTGCTTTCTTACTCCACACATTGGAGATCATTTGTCAGAATGAGAATAAATAATAGTAACACCAACAGAGATTATTGAGTTGTTGTGGATGAGTGAAGTTTATTTTCACACCTTTCTGGGGTGGGTATTGCTGTCTTCATTAACGATGAACACTTCAGATATAGGTAACCTTCACCTGAAGCATGAAGCAGGCTCCAGCACTGCTAATCGGCTTCACTCTTGAGCCCAGGAAGTTAATGGGAGCCTTCTACTCTTTTCCATCCTGAAATAATGGCAGAATATCATGTTTCTTGGGCATTTCAATGCTCATAAAAGGTAATACGACTTTAGATTGAAGACACCTGAAGTTAGAGAAGTGATTTCATATACCTCTTCATAGAGGAGTTCTGTTGCAATTTCAGTGAGTAATCTCCTCTGGACAGGGCTGGTCATCTCTTTGTCATCTATTTTTTTTTTTTTTTTCGAGAGTTACCTGCATCTCGGTTTCCTGTTACACGGTGATTTCAGCTTTATTCAGGGAACTTTATAAGTCTTTGTTGAATGAATGACATCATTACTTCATTACTAAAGTTGCAAGCTAATTACACCTTACAACTTCCCAGACAGTGGTGTTGGACTCTGATCTCCACTTTCTTCACAATATACCCGGACTTGAGCTGGCCCAAGCTTACCAGAAAACTTTAAAGGGGAGGAAGGCAAGCCCCAACTTTCTGAATCTTTTCTTTTGTAGCTGTTCACAACTTTTCAGCATCATTTAAACACTTAAATCGCTTGGTTAAATCGCAAAGTATTTGTCTGCTTGGATAATTGGAAAATCTGTGTGATTTGGAAGAGGGCCCAAGAAACTCTCAGACTTAGTACTTTATTGAGTTAAGTTTATGTTGGGAAGAAGGCAATGAAGGAGTTAGAAAAGAGCGACCTAAAGTGGCTGCCCAAGGAAAGCATAGAAAATACTTTCTATGCCCAGAACAAGGGAGATCAGAGTCCCTGGCTCAGGTAGGGAAGCAATCTGAGGTGTGGCTTGAGAAGGAGGTTAAAGAATAATGGAGGGACAGAGAGAGGTTCCACTTCAGTGTAAACCTGCGTTGTCTCCTGTTAACATAAGCATGTAGTGTCTCCCGTTAGTGTAATCCTGTAGGATCTCCTGTTAGTGTAAGCCTTCTTTGACTGGTTACAGGTATCACGTTGTTGGGGAGATTTCACCCAAGAGAGAGTGATTTGGGGAGAATTCTGGAGCTCTGACATTGTTCTGTTCTTGCAGACAATTTAAAGCAGATAACAATGTGTTGTGGTTTAAACACAGGTAACAACTTTCCGGATGACAGGAGAAACTGGCAGCTGCCTTGTGTGGGGGGTCTTTTCAGTCACACCACTGGCTGCTTTTGTCTTTCCACCAGCTTTCCCAGGCAAGGAGAGTGCCGAGCATCTCAGACAGGGCACACAGGGAGCCAGAAATGAAATGTTAAAAAAGAGATGCTCTTTCCCAGAGCATGTTTTTTTCTAGAAACATTAAACAACCGGAAAGTTTGGTTTGGGCTGGAATTGTGTGGTGTGTTAGGGAATTTGGATGTTGGCTGCCAGGACCTCTTGGGACCCATTGCTTCTCATCACTGGATCAGTCACCCACTTGCACACACATGAGAGTTAAATAAATTCTTTTGCTGTTGGACAGTGAAGGTATATTCAGCTGTACCTTAGTATATGTTTGGTCATTGTACTCATTGGTTCTAAAATTTTAGGTGAGAATGGTGGGATGGGACACCCCAACAACCTGTGACTGTAATCCATGCTTTTGTGAGCACTTAGATAAAGGAGAATGCTAGGCCAGTAGAAAGGCGTGAGTGTATTTATAATGTGTGCATCTGTATCCTTTCTGGCTACTCGGGGGCTCCGCCTCAGCTTTGGTTACAGCTGCTTGTTCCAAAGCTGTTAACTGCATCCCCAAAGCCTCCAAGGATCTTCACTTGAATTCTACAGCTCAGCTTGGCAATGTTTCATTTAATTGCCCGATTGGATTTTTTTTTTCCTCCCTAAAACTTGCATTTTATAACCGTCAGAATATTCTTTGTACCAGGTTTAAAGGGATTTAAAAGGTTCAGTTATTCAAAACAAGTTAAAACTATGTTTTCATGAGTTTTGAATGATGACTTATTATTATTTGTTATTTTAGCATACCCTGCTTAAAGTATAGAGTATACTATACCTTAGACTCTATACTATATCTGTTATATCTCTATATGTTTTATCTATAGAGCAGGATCCAAGAATATAATTTTGTAGTCTCAGGAGGTAGCCTTCAGAATCCCACTAATTTCTGAGAATCTGTGTATTTTATTGAGAGAGAGAGAGAGAAAGAGAGAGAGAAGGAGAGAAAGAGAGAGAAGGAGAGAAAGAGAGAGTAAATAAAGGTATGGATTTGGGTGGGTGGCCTGATAGGGAGGACGTGGGAGGAGCTGGGGGAGAAGAAACCATAATCAGAATACATTTGTGAAAAAAAAATCTATTTTCAATAAAAGTAAATGTAAAAAAGTAAAAGTAAAAAAATAATAAGAGAAGGAATAATTTTTTTTTAAAGAGTGTTATGAGCAGGAGGCTGGAGCAGTTTTGTCGTATTCTGCAGAGGGGGAGCCAGAGAAAACAAAAGGAGTCTGGTCTGCAGGCCAGGGTTGAAACAGGAAGACAGTGAACATCTGCGTGCCACCCATGGGAGAGGAGCAGGACCGGAGCGCGGGTTCCCTGGCTGGTTTCTCGGCTGCTAGACTGTCATGCCCTTTGCATGAGGAAACTTTGTGATTTACTCTATGGTGGTCAAATATCTGTCATTGAGGGTCCTCTTTTTAACTCTCCGGCATGTTCATGTTCATTGTGCTGGGTGTCCTTTCGGCTTCAGAGCTCTTTAATGTCGGAGACGAGCAGGAAGCTGCGTTGTGAAGCCACAGGCCAGTCTAGGAGCTTCCTGGGGCCTCAGTCCATGTTCTTCAAACTTTCAGTCGGTGAACAATTTTGGATGAAGGATTCTTTTAATAATTTTATAAGTGACCTATTTCTCCCTACGAAACTTCTGTTTTGAGAGTAAGCAAAAGGAAATGGTAGTACTAACAAGCTTGGTTTTTGCTCATTCACACTTTCCTGCCCCTTGGCTTATGAAAGTGGTGAGGAGAGAGGGCAGTAAGACGATGCTAAACACAGGTGTGGAGAGAGAGGGAGCCCAGGATGCTAAACACGGGTGAGAAGAGAGAGAGCAAGCTGAACACAGGTGTGGGGGAGAGCACCCAAATGCAAGGTGGCTCTCCTGAGGGTTTGCACAGAGACACAGGGTAATTATTCAGCATTTAAACATTTGTATTTGGGGATTCCCATATTTCCATGGATCCGTCTGTGGAGAGGAGGCTTAGTAGAGTCAGATTGATGACTGATATAATTTAATTAGACTTCAGCTTCATAAATATGCAATGTTATTTGAATAAATAACATTGACTCACGAGGCTTCCTGAGAAAAATGCCAAATTGGCTTGCTTCAGAGCTGGCCACAGACATTCTTAGGTTGTTGTAAGAGGGCAAAACAGTTTGGCACTTTGAAAATTAGAAGACCCAGTTGATGGTGCAATTATGGAAACCATTTGTGGGGGTGCCCACACAGCTCTGGGTTTGGTTCACTTTTACAGTTCTGTAGGTAGATACTTCTGTCTTGAACCATGTTGTCTTTCAAAGCTTTGGGAGATGCTGGAAGGTCTGCCTGTCCTCGATCCCAGTTCTTGGCTAGTACATTGCCAGAACAAACTATAGAGACTTTACAATGATATCAAAAACCACTCAGGTGACCAAAGAGACTTTAGGTGGCAGGCTGAGGTAAGAAAAGGTGTCTTTTTTATTTTATTTCTTTAAAATCTTTGTTAGGATCTGGGGAGGTGACTCAGTCTGCAAGGTTCTGGCCAGGCAAGTACAAGGATCTGCGTTTGCATCTCCAGCATCCACATTAAAAAAGCCAGTTGTGGTGGCAGGAACATGTAATGCCAGCATTTGGATATCCAGATGAGAGGACCCTTGGGGACTTCTGGACATTTGGTCTGGTCAAATTGGTGGCCTCCAGTTTTACTGAGAGCCCCTGTCTTAAAAATAGAGATAGAGGTGATTGAGACAGATACCCAACTTCGACCGAAGATAAAACAGAGCTTATTTGTTAAATACTAACCAGGGAAAATACTCCCTCTGTGTGAACAGACCTGTTAAAGTTGGGAGCTAATTTGATGGCAGCATCTTACTGGGGCCCTCTACATAAAGATACTTTCTTAGAACTTCATCCTCTCTTTAAACTGCCTTCTACTTCTGGCCAAGACTTTCCCCTCTTTTTCTTTTTTTTTTTTTTTTGGTTGTTGATAGTTGGCTCGTGAACCTACTCTCCAGTTGATGAATCTGCAGATTTCTGAACGTTTTCATCAGCTCTCCAAGCATTTTTTTTTAAAAAATCCCATCTGCAAATATTTTGCTTCTCCCTGTCCCTCTTGCATGTTTGGAATGGATAAAGCAGAGTTTTATTTTTATGCCTACCCCTCCCGGCACTGTCTGCAGCATCCTGGTATTCTCTTTAAGCCATTCTGCTGGAGTCTTCGTGGAAATGAAATATGTGAGTAATAACTGGGAAGGCCCTTACTCGTGATGGATAACTACTCTTAGAAACATTGTCATTTGCAATTCATTAAATGCCTTATTTGCCATTTATATTTACAGAAAATTGATACTCCCATGTATTAGTTCTTTCTCAATGACAGATCACTGGTAAATGTATAATTAAAAGAGCTTAATTCCAATTTGTCTTCATTTCTCCCTGAAATAACTTTACAGTTGTCAGATGCGCTGTCTTCATTCCAGTGCGCTCCTCTTTGCCAAGGTCCTCAATTGTTCTTCCATTTACGAAAGGAAATGTCCTATTGTCAGCAGACCTAGATTCCAGTTCTGCCTCTGCTACTGGCTGCGAAGCTTTGGGCAAATCACGAACGGCTCCTCACTTCACGGTTCTCACCCATAAAGTGGGCAAGGATTTCTTTCACAGAGTTCTGTGGGCCTCAGACACAACCGGAAACGCGTTGTGAGTGGAAAAAAAAGCCACCTACGCCACTACCACAGTCAGCCACTAGGTGCTCTTTATTCTTGCATAAAATGCATGCGACATGGCAGTGTACTTGTTGAAGTGATATGCAGGGGAAATGAAAGACTGGCGAAAGCCATCCAGGGGCACTGTACACGAACAGTCTCAACTCTCTTTTCTGCCAGGAGCTAGAGCCGCCATGAGGTGTGGTTGTAACCAGTAAGTACTCGATGGTGGGGTTAAGGTCGCACCAAAGTGCCGACTCTCATGTGAGCTGCACACTAGGTAGGCTCATTAATTGTCTTCTCCCTGGCCCATTCCTAACTCCTGTGATGAACCTCGCTGCCTTCCTACCTCCCATCGCCTTTACAGTCCTGTTCTTTAGCCCTTAGCCAGTCTCCTGGCTCTTTAATGCACCACTGTATCGTTCACCAAACGAGGCTTTCTAGATCCTATTTCTGTCACCGCCTTGATTTCCTTAATTCCATTTTCAATAGAGTTTCTCTTAAAGGTGGATGGAATCCTACGGTAGGAAGACTTCCATACTGTTGGTGCTGAATCTTCCTGCCCACAGAGGCCTACAGTAGCTTTAGGGAGTTGGCCAAAGGTTTCAAGGTGTCTGTTGAAACACGCACTGAATGTGATTAGCCGAGTGGCTGATATCTTGCCAAGGACGTGTACTGATTAATTGGTTAAGGGAAATTGGTGTGTGTCTTGTTGGGCTCTCCTCATGAGTCTCATAGGGTGGTGTTTTGTCTGTTTGTCATCCCTTTTTTTGGATGGGCAGTACAGCTTTAAATCTGTGCCAGATGTGGTAGAGATGAGACTATGTCAGAGACGGGATGGATGGGACTCTATGAGGTCACGTTTGTATGATGCTCTTTGTAGGATCCCTACCTAAATTCTTCTCCTCAAATTCCATTGAAGCATCAATATTTTTTCTTGTTTTGCCTCCTTCTGACCAGCTTCTTTTACAACTCAAAGTAGTAAAAGACAATTTCAATAATTATTTACTAACAGTCCAATGTTTTTTTAAATCTTGAATGAACTTATTCTCAGGGCAATAAATGACCGAATCTGATAATTCTTTCAGAGCTCATTATTCCTTTGGTAGGTGATTGAGAGCTTATTAATCTTCTGTACTGTGGTTGACTTTCATTGTCTAAATGAAATATTTGAATATTAATTTTTAAGATTTATTTGTGTTTTATTTGTGTGTGTCTGTGTGCCATGTGCATGCTTGGTGGAAACTTTGGAGGTCAGAAGAAGGAATCCGATCTCCTAAAGTTGCAATGGTTGTGAACCACCATGTGGTTGCTGGGAACCTAACCTAAATCTTCTGCCAGAGTAACCAGTGCTTTTAACCACTGAGCCACCTCTCCAGCTCATATTTGAATATTTTTAATTAAACGTTTGCACAATGAATTTCAATATTGATCAAATTAAATATTTGCTGTCTCTTGGGGGGAGAATTAGACTCTCCAGCCCTGAGACTTCAGACTTACCCTGAACGGTACATGTGACAGGAATTTCTCAGATTCAACGCATACCTCACTGTGTTTGATGAGCTATGTCAGCTATGGAGGACACTCTTGTGGGTTGAGGAATATCTGAACTTCAGACTTGGGATGCGTGCCCACCCCAAACCAAATGCAAACTCATACTTGGAGCTTAGAAGGATGTTGGAGTACTATGAGGGAGCTAGATTCTGAAATAGATAAATTCAAAATTTTTCTTTGATCTAGCGTAACAGACATTTACTTCTCAGTCATATCATAGTCTGACATGGACATAACCAACCTTAATGGTTGGCTTACCCATATAAGAGTTTATTCAGGGACCAAGATTTCAGTAGTTTACAATTCTTCCTCTTCAACACAAGATACTAAAAAGTGTCGTAAAAGAGATCTTGGGGGTGGGGCATCATCCGTACCTCTCAACTATTACAGCTCAGAAGTGATACCTGTCACTTTTGCTCACGTTGCTTTAGTGAGCCACATGCCCCTGTTAGGCCAAGAAGGGTGTGAAGTGTGGAAAGGTCTCTTGGGAATCTGCTATCCAGCATCTACTTACCATGGAAGGTAGCAGGCATCTTTGAGGTCGGGCAGCCAGCTTTGCTACACGTGTTAATGCCATGAAGCTCCAAGAGAGAAGAATGAAGTGAATATTGTAGCGGCAACTAGACACTTCAGCTCTACCAGGAAACCTGGCTTCCATGTCAGGCAGACATTGATTTGTACTGAAACAGGGCCCTCCCCTGGCCAACAGAACTCCACATATTACTTGAGAATAACTTCATACACTAGTAAGCTAGTAAGTGTACGATTACGTGCTTACCTGTGTGTAAGCTGTCAACTTCTCCTTTCTGGAAGTGGGGCCCAAAGCTCAGCATTGATTGGAGGTCAGATATACAAATAATGTCCAGGACTGCTGGCGAAGAAATCAGAAGACACTACTGAAGGGCACACAAAGGAACCGCCTACAGAGGTAGAACAGAACCATGCCATTCACCTTGAGGGGGCTTGAGGAACAGGGTGAAGAGGAATTCTGGGTAGACAGGCAGGAAGACAGACACATCAAGAAATTTCAGAGAAAACCACAGCAGAGCAGCAGGGTCTAAGTGCCCTGAAGGACAAACCTGGCAACCATGAGTATAGTTAAGTGTAAACATCTGTAATGCAGGAGTCTCGGGATCAAACCTATGTAGTGCTCTGTTTTCTTCCCTGTCCACTGTCTTGTTACAGATTTTTTTTTTCTCCTGAGAGACCTCTGATTGGAATTTCCCCTACCTCTTGATTGCTTAGCTACTGTCCTCTGTGTTACAGTTGTAATCACTTGTTGACTTTGGACAGTCTCTCATTCTGGCATCCTTGCTTAGTTGAAGCAGAAGCTATGTGTCCTTTGACCCCAATTACATACACATTACCTCACAGCATGCATGGAAAAATATGGACCGAACAGTGTGTTTAATCATTTATGATCCCATAGTTGTGTTTATTGTTTTTTTTTAAACTTCAAAATGTAGCTCTTTTGTTCAAATTCAACTCTAAATGTTGAAAATTTCAAATGTTTAGAATAGAAAGATTACATAAAATGAAATTTTGGTGCAACCCCAGCGGATGGCTTTGGAGGGAAATCAGATGTCCCTGCTCTGTGCTGCTCTGCAGCCACTCAGCTAGAACGGGCTTCTTAACCTCCCCCATTCACTGCTCCTCTCTGCCTAATAATTTTGTTAGATAAAACTTGGCATATAGGATCATAAAATATACACATAAAACACTTGTTGAGGATAAATCATAAAAAGTATTTTGAGACAATTCCTTGGTATACGTATCCTTTTATCATATTAGACTTAAAAGCAAATTTGTATCTTAGTGAGATGGGTATGCTTATCTCCCTTTACAGAAAGCCTTCAGTCTGAGCTGAATCTTTGATGCTGGGAGACAGAAGCCAGCCTGAACCGTTACTTTGTCTAATTCTCAGTGCAGAGTACAAAATGGCAGAAGTCTTAAGACCATTTCAAAAATTGTTAGAAACTTTGGCCGTGCCCTGAGCCAATATTAGTTTAACAATTTGTGTGAATGAAACTCAAGTTAGTAACTTAAATGACTTAAGATCAAATCTACTAGGGGCCAGAGAGATGGTTCAGCAGTTACGAGCACTTCTGATTTTCCAGAAGTCCTGAGTTTGGTTCTCAGCACTCACGTTGGGCAGCTTGCAACTGCTTAGTCCAGCTCCAGGGATTCAACCATCTTCTGGCCTCCAAGAGTATTTGTATACATGAGGTGTACACACATACACACATGAGCATACACACACACACATACACACAAATAAAAATAAATCTTAAAGAAATAAAAACATTCTAGCAGAACTTAGAGGTATGCTGTTTTGATACCGACATGCCGAGGAATCATGGAAGAAAAATGTTAAAGTTTTTTTTTTTTGTCTGAAATTAAGCCATTGCTTCTGGTCTCCACAGGCACTGTACACACATGATGTAAACATGTAGACAAAGCACCCGTACATATAACATAAATAAGTCTTATGGAAAGAAAGTATTTTACGAAGTTTCATTATGTCTTTGTGGATAAAGTCATGGTAAGGGCTGCAGGAGACCGCCAATGGAATGGCCACATCCAAAAGTCTGAAGGGTTCTGTCATGCTGGGGAGTCTCTGGTGAGTGGCAGTAGTCATGTGCTCTTACCTTATCTTATACTGGTAACCTTGATGCAGAAAGAATGCCTCATAGGTTTCACAGACGTCTTTACTGAATGCTATAGACAATTTGAAAGATAACACAGGATGTTATAAATGATTTTTTATCAAGTTGGAACTCTGCTCTGTGACCCACAAACAGCCATTCAGGAGTCACTAGTGCCGACTTGTTCGCTTAGGTTTAAGAAATTAATTGCATAATTATTGTCTGGCTTGACAGCAAATTCAAGTGAAGAGTAATTAGTTGAACAGAAGCTCTGTATGAGTAAGAGATAGCGAGCGGCTTCTGCAGAGCTGGCATTCACTTAGGGGGCAATAAAGAAGTAAATCAGTTACAAGGCAACCCAACCCTGTGCTCAGTGTGTGAGTCAGAGCCTATCTCCAGTATTCCGTATTGTACCGGTTGATATGTTTGAAGAAAGACACTGACAATCAGGGCCACAAAGCTGAGGACGAGACAGCTTATGAGGAGTTTGCAAACTGTGTTTTAACAGAACCTTTAAATGTTATTTAATTAGGATAAAATAGGGATGTTGAATTTTATTAACTCAAATATCTGAGTATTCAAGCCAATAGAATGGTATTGGAAGATGGATCTAGTTTTGATAGAAATGTGGAGAGAAAGGGACCGGTGGAGAAGACTGTATGAACTGAGTCAAAGATTTATGAGCGCTACCAAGAAAATGATGAGCCATCTCCTTTGAGTTAGACATCGAATGCAACGGCTGGTGACTTGGGAGCTGAGGCCGACATTGTAGGCTGGGGCAGATGGCTCCAACTTTGAGTGTGACACCAAATTGTGTGTTTGCCTCAGTGGGATGTGATCCAAGGTTTACAAACTAAGGACTAACCATGGTGATGCTGATGATAACAAGTTTGTGTTAATTTTGATCCCACAGAAGCACTGTAAGCTGCGTATTGTATTCTTGTGTCATGGATTAGAGAGCAGAGGCCCAGAAGCCCCCGGAACATCCTCAGAGTCACAGCCTATTTAAGTGGCAGTAGAGCAGTTTGGCCTTGAATTTGCCTTCTGTCCTCTGGACAGTGCCCTGGGAGTACTGAGGGGACTGAACTGCCTGATTCAGTAGGCCTGTGCCCTAAGAACACTGTACCCCACCCCAGACCCCATACTGGACTGGCATTTCACTTGTCTCTGCTACTTGGAACGACCAGACAGAAAAACAAAGCACTAGAGATAGAGGAAGCAGATGACTTAGAACACAGCGATTACGAAGCTGTGTTTACTTTTTGGATCCTGAAGCCTTTCAAGCTCAAGTTTGAACAGCGAGTCTTGGGCGGTGCATCCTGACTCTGGTTCAGGCCAAGAATTGGGTGTGTCTAGTATAGAGAGTGATTTAAGAGTAATTTAAGTTTGAGTGCTCCCACATGAACATTACCCCAGATACATAAGGTTAAATTCTGGCTTTGCAGACGTTTACAAAAGAGACCCTTTGGCCCTTTGTTCAACTCCTACTGCTGCCTGAAGGCCTTGTAATTTTGGAGCTACTTGGGTGGCATTGATATCCAGACAAAGGTTGACTAGAGCCGAGGCGCTCCTGTCCACTGCTGGCGATTATGACTCTTGCCAATAGGTCTCAGTAATCGTCAGTAGGAGAGATTAGGTGTTAAATGGAAGGTAAGCAAGGCAGGGGCTGTGGGTTTATAATCCTCCCTGAAAAGTCCTTGCTGTGGGCCTGTGAGAGATGGCTCAGCAGGGAAAGGCGCTTGCTGCCGAGGCCCATGACGTGAGCTCCATCTCTGGGACTCACACAGTGGAAGGAGAGAACTAACTCTCCCGAATTATCCTCTGACCTTCACATGCATGCCACGGAACATACATACCTACACATACATCCTCTAAATAGCAAGTTTATAAATGAATACTAAAAGTCTTTTACTGAGTCTCCTATGTGTAACTGCAGTACTCTGGTGGCAGAGACAGTAGGATTACTGTGACTTTGAGTCCTGCCTGGTCTGCATAGCAAGCTCTGGGTCAGCCAGGGCTGCACAGTGAGGCTCTGTCTTGGAAAAACAAACAAACAAACAAACAAACAATCCCCCAATAATACCAAAATAGAACACCCCCAAAACCAATTATAAAAACTAATGAGTATGTCCTTAGAGACTCTGTAAATGAGGGTTAAAACTTATCCTATTAGTGCTGGTTAACAAGCTTATTTACCTTGTTGCCTGAAAAGGTGTGTGTATGTGTGTGTGTGATGTGTGTGTGGTATGGGGTATATGAATGTGTGTGATGTGTATATGTGTATGGTGTGGTATGTGTATGTGTGTGTGGTATCTGTATGTGTGTATATGTGTGTGTGGTATGCGCATACATGTGTGTGTATGTGGTATGCGATGTGTATGTGCTGTGTGTGGTGTATATGTGCATGTGTGTGTGTTTGTGTGTGGTGTGCGTGTGTGTGTGTGTGTGTGTGTGTGTGTGTGTGTGTGTGTATGTGTCTGTAGGCCTATTTCTTTTCCAGGAGACCCAACGTTAGTTCAGTTAGGAGCATAGCTTTTCTTTCTTGTAACTATGTGTACAGGGTATCACCATGTTCTTATTCCTGCTGAGGCTGTTCTGTGGCTGTTCGGGCGTCCTAACTGGCCCTGTGCTGTGGTAGGCCAGATGAGCGCAGGATCGTAGCATGGATACCAGGCACTCTCTCAGATCTCTTTTTGCTTCCCTTCTTTCTCTTTTCCATTTCTGGGTATTTTGCTTCCTCTGTGGCTTTCCTTTTCCCTTCTGGAATCTTAGTCTTCTTCTGTTTTCTCCTGTTCTCTTCCTCTTGTATCCACCCTCAGCCTCTCTTCTGGAGTTGGCTGACCTTGGAGCATGGGTCACTTTGCTGGACATCATGAGGCTTTCCTGAAAATACACTTGGAGGTCTCTGTGCTTGCATGATGGGATAGTTTGGGGACCATCTTCCCAGTGGTTGATCTATCTAGGGGGAATATGTGGGTGGAGTATGTGCTTTCTGTGTGCAGCAGACAGTGCTTACCCCTAGCAGGACAGTGGCATGTCAACAGGATTTCCCCCTTTGTTTCTTGAATCCCATTCCTGTTAGTGACATGTTAGTGAGTGGTGTGAGGGGCTCAAGGGCAAGCTTCCCCCTCTATCTCATCTAACACTTGCATATCTATCTTCTGCCAAGCTGTGCAGGTACACGATGAATGGGAATTCGGGCGTCAAATTGTACCCGAGTTACATACACCACTATTGACCTGAGAAGTCTGTTTGAGAGGCCCAAAGATGGGAGCTAAGCTGACAATGTGTTTCTCTGAGGGGAACATCTGCTTTTATAATAGTCTGCTTGTCTGGATAGGTATATGCCATTTGGTGCTCCAGAAGACCTTCAGCCAATATACTGACTCAGAACTTCCTGTTTTGTGATTTTTAAAAAGAATGCCTTGGGAGGACGGCGGTGTTCACAGAATTCTGTGTTGTTTAAAGCTATTCTCAGTCCCCAGGTTATCGCAGGGGAAGATTGATTAGGAAGCTCCATGGGATAAAAAACAGATGACGGGCTCAGCCCACTGCTTTTCTCTTCTGTGCAGTGTTTGTTGACACTATAGTGGGACACAATGAACCTACTGTTAGAGAGCTGAGGGCCAAGAGGTGCAGCACGGTACACTAAAGGATGCAGAGAGCCCATCTAAGCTGCCTTTTCTGCTTTACAACCTTCTCTCCCAGAGGGCTTCCAGCATTCAGACCACAGTAAAGAAATCTGGGGACTGGAGACAGAATTCAGATGTGGATCGACTCTCTGCTGATCTAGGTTCAGTGTTCCAGAAAAAAGGAAAGGAAGAACAAAAGTAAGAAAAAAAAAAAAAGAAAGAAAAAAGAAAAAAGAAATACTGGGATGAGTTGCCTAAGATGGATGGCCACAGATTTCATGAAGAATTTGAAGGACTGAGATGTTTCTGGGTGTCTTTGGCAGATGAAATGATTTTTCCGACACAAGCAAAATCTGTACCTCTGGCATCTAATATTTGACTCAGAAGCATCAGATTTAAGAGTATGGATATGGATGTATATGTATATATGCATATGAATGTGTACATAAATGTGGATATGTATGTGTGTTATGTATATAGTTATAGATATATGTATATATATATATATGGATGTGTGTATATATATATGTGTGTATATGTATATAGGTGTGTTACCTAGATATATGCAGCCACTGTTTTCCAAGCTTTAGGAATTCTTCAATTCATGATCATGTCTTGAGGAAGTCTGGGTCAGCTCAACTTTAAAATGGAGAAGTTAGGCTAGAGTTTAGGAGAGACTGCTCTCCACACAGTACTCTGTGATCAGAGGCTCACCTCTTCAGAGCTTTGAGTCATCCCACCTGCAAAATGGATCCTTAAACAGAATTTGTGCGTAGAGGGATGATCTGATTATGGGTGCTAGATGACTAGTGAGGTGGTGGGTTGTTTTGCACGAAGGATTGTGTCATTGAGTGCTATTGTCCCGTATTGCACAGAATCCCTTGATTTTTGATGGGTTTTCATATGGCTTTATTTTGAGTATATTTGAATTTTCATGGCATTTAAATTATTCCCAGGAATATTTTTCATTTCTAGGGAAATGAAAAGAAAGAAATATGTGAGAAATGATGATTGTTTGTGATACTTATTTGCTCTTAATTCGAGCTGGGCTTGTGCAGTCTTATCCCTACCGGGCAAGCCTTGTGAAATTCAGTGACTGGGATTGGTGCTGGGCAGCAGCAGTCAAAATGCTGCAGCTTTCCCTGAGACAGGGAAAATGAAAGCAAAGGCCATCGCAGGGCCAGACAGAGCCTCGGATTTCTGCATAATTAGCATGGGGTTTCCCAAAGTGTGGGCTGTAGACTAGAAGGGAGGATGGAGTGGTTTTAGTGGTTCATGGGCTGTGTATTCAGTAGCCTTGAACCCAGAAGTGACAGGCATTTCCTTTCAAGGGCTTGCTCTTTCCAATAACTCAAAGGATAAATGAAGCTTGGTTTGTGCCATTCAACAAAAAGAGAATCTTTGTCCAGTAACAGAAGTGAGCTAGATTTAATAATTAGAATAAATTCACTCTTAGCAAATGATACTGATTTTAGATTTAAAATTATTCTTTTATAATTAGCTTGAGGAATGTTAGTGAGTGAGAAGAACCAGTAAATAGCTATAGTTCAGCAGATGATGATGGTGATGATGATGATGAGGAGGAAGAGGATGATGAGGTTAATGCAGAAATGTTTGTGAAGAAGCTATCAGGCTGAACAAAGCTTGGGAAACAGTGGCTGCAAATATTTATGTAATATATCTATATACTATATATTCACATATACACATCCACATATATGCACATATCCATAATCATATACATAACACACATATACACATCCATGTACACATTCATAATATATCACATATACATTTATACATACACATCCATATACATACATATCCATATATGTATACACATACAGATACACATATACATACACATATTACACACACTAATTCTTTTAAGAGGTAAGGTTGAAGCTTGAAGCCAGGGCACTGAGTGGATGCTGTGGTCCTTTCACAGGGTCTCAGTGCTCTACTGCTGGAAAGTTGCACAGAGCCCCATCTGACTTGACAGAGAAGACCTCATGTGTTTTCAGGGATGCAAATGTTTGCATCTCTGTTTCCATGTGGGTCTGAAGGCTTCTCTCTTCCAGGCTCAGCAAAGTTTCACAAGGTTGAATTTGGGGGCAGAATTTTTGGAATAGTGACAAGTGATGCCTGAGAGAAAAAATGCCCCAAGGTGCCAGCTGCCCCGTGGGCACTAGGTGCCTCTATGAAATGGCTACACCCTGCTCTCAGAAAACCTTGAGTCAGTTTATCCAGTTTTTTTTTTCTTGTGCACAGTTCTGTGTTTTGCTCTGAAATCTGGCTCTCCTCTCCTCCTGGAGGCACAGTAGATACTGACAGAGATGGCACAGGTGTTATGACAAAAAGCTGCTCTGAGCTTCCATCCCCAAAGAGAGAAGCCAGGTTTCTTTCTTCATCATGTAAAAGTATGAGAGCCATGCTCACTCCATCTGTCAACAGTGCTGGGACTATTCAAATGGCCATTAGATGAGCAGTCTGGGACCCTTTACCCCCACATCCTCCTTGCAGAACTTTCAGCAACAACTGAGTTGGGTTGCAGGGGGAGCTGGCGCTTGGCTGCCTTGATGGATGGTCAGGCAGCCTGGGCAGCTCGGACCACCAGCGGTAGCTGAGGTGGTGAAGTGTGTCCCCGTTAACACCATTCTGGGCAGTGAACTGGAGAGGGAGCAAAGCCCAGGAAATGGACTTGTGCCGACAGTGGGAAGAGAGACCCACAGCAAAGCTCACAGCTTTCCTTGGGCTATTCAGCCATTCCAGGGCTTAGAAAGAGTTCAGAATCATAGCACAAGAGACCAGAGAGGTGCATAGACTCTCTACAAAGCTTGCACAGGCACAGCTTTCTAATGTTCTCCTTACAGATGCTTATCTAGAGCTGGAGGGAGGACTCAGCCAATAAAGTGCTTGCAAGACAAAGTACAGAGACCTGAGTTCTGTCCTTAGAGTCTAGGTGTGCTGGAGCACATGAAATCCCAGTACTGGGGAGGCAGAGACAGGCAGGTCCCTGATGCTCTCCGGTCACCCAGCCTAGGAGAATCATGAGTCTAAGGCCGGCAAGATGCTTCATCTCAAACTCTCAAGAAAAGATGGGTGACATCTGAAGAATGTGACCTCTGGCCTTGAGTGCGGACACACACCCACATCTACAGCTTGGAAACTCACTTCCTTGCTTGAGTCCTGATGCAGGATGTTGAATGAAAGAGGGAGAGCCAAGACTGAGTGTAACAGTTGACTTGCTCAGTATTCTGATACCCAACAGCCACTTTCTGATTGTCCCACCTGTGCCCTAGTGTTAACTAGCTCTGTACCTTACACCCCCAGAGCCCCTCCTAAAGAACTTTAAGTCTTCCCCAAAGTCCCAGACTCCGTGCCTACTCTTTGGAACCCTGATGGCCTGCCTTTTCAGCTTGACCTCTGTCCTTTATTGCCCTATGGAATGAGTTAGTCCTTTCCTTGAGACCACGGGATGAGTTGTGTGTGCCTGGACAGTGCATACAGTTAGTTGCCTGTTTCACCACACTATCAGCTTCCCATACAGGACGGTGTATCATTCATGTGACAATCTACAGCCAAGAACACACAAGGTTCCCTGTGTGTGTGCTAACTCTAGTAGAGTCTTTGAAACAATGATGAGTGTAACCTCTAGCACCATAAAAATTAAACAACAACAACAAAAAACCTCTCAGAAGCAACAATGTGCAGTAAAAATTAATTTGAAAAATTTCCTTCCATATACTGGTAGTGAAGTACTTTGCTTTTATAGGTCTCCCCTGTGCTGTAAAACTCTTGAGCGTTCCAAAAATATTTTAAAAAGTAGGCATTTAGAACCTCTTTAATGAACTATTTCCAAATGTGGCTGAGATGTTTAAGGCTTTCCCTGCATCCAATGTAAGACCAGTGTTGGGAGCTGAGGACTAGAAATTGTGGGATTCTTGGCCTACAGTTGGACGGGTGTGCTGAAGGTCTGTCTACAGGTGGCAGGTGACACTCTTCTTGGGGAGACTGAGGGCAAGGTCTCGAGAGCACTTCCTAAACTCTTGGGAAGTAGCTCGTGCCGGTCAAACTCCTCCTGGTCTTGAAATTTGCAGTCATGAGGGCTCTATCCCACTCGCACCCCAGTCACTGCACTGCTGAGGTCTGCAACCTGAATGATAGCTTTAGCTACCCTTCCCAGAACTGTCAGTTAATTACTGTCCTTTCTCTGGATTTTTCAATGGCTTTTGTTTGTAAGTGCTTTAGGGTAGAGGTTGTCTCTCTTACAAGTGGACCTCAAGAAGACAAAGTTCAGACTAAAAGCACACTAGGAATCAAGAGTTAGAAAGAGGGTCCAGGCACCAGGTATTTCCTTTGCTCCTAAGTGCTTAGCTTCCCATGCTTCCATCAGAATGTGCCGTGAGGATTTTAACATCGTATTGCGTTTCAGTTTGATTGTGATACTTGTTTTTAATTAACTGTTGACCTTTCACATGAGTATATATGTTGAAAATACTGGTTGAGGAACCTTTTCATACTCTATCTGAAAACTGCTGTGTTCATCTTAATCAAATGGCAACCTACAGTGGTAAGTTCAGCGTAAGAATTCATCGACCTATTTCTTTCTATGCTTGGCTTGTGCCAATGTGTATTGCATGCAGTATGGAAAAGCATTTGTTACTATATTAAGGAACATCCTTCCCTGTTGGTTTCAGGTGTGAGCATGTGAGTAGTGAGACTGCTAAAACCTGTGCTGGTGTCTCCATAGCAGGTGGCCTGTCATTCCTACATCAGTTCTCTGGGGCTCAGTGAAGGCTAATACATAAAATGGCTTTCATGTCTTCTGTCAACCCTCACAGTGTAGTGCCATTTTTGTTGGGCCTTTTATACCCGCTTTCACTAGAATCCGCTCATAAAACTGTCAGTGAATCCTTTTACATTTTTGATTGCTGGAACTTGCTTTAAGCAGAGCCTAAAAGGGTTAACTCATCAGCCGCCCTTTAAGTTGCAGATGTCAGCGTGCTAGTGATGTATTGCTAGACACTTACATGTTCCTTAGAAAGCACAGTGATGAGTTGTGTGTGTGTGTGTGTGTAAGTGTGTGTGTGTGTGTGTATTCACAGGAGTTAAGATATTTATGAAAACCTATTAAGAATGGAGAAAGCTAAATACTTATTGGAACTTTGGGAAGAGGAGAAAAAGGAATGAGCTGGAACAGAGAAAGGGAAAGAAGTGTTAAAAGTCACATGACATTGTGAAGGAGAGAGAGAATGGATACCCAGAGTCTTCTAGGACCCCAGGATTTCTGAGGTAAACATAAGGGAGGTACTATGAATCCTGCTGCAAGTCAGGTGTGCTTTAAGCATAAGGGTAAGGCGAGACACTTAGCACATGAGGCTCGAGCTTGCTACCGTTGGAGGGAAAGGATGGCAAGCCAACTTCTGAGCTGCTGTCTGCAGTTCACCTCACTGATGCCATGGCTGGAGGGAGAGGGGCAGGAAACGTCCCCTTTGAGAATTTCCAAGGTCTGCAGCCTGCCAACCTCTCCATTATCCACTTTAAGCTCAAATGCATGTTAAGGCAACAAGATACTTCCTTCCTCCCCATTCCCCTCCCATTATGACCAGCTTTCTAATGGGGCCATAGAGTAATGTATACAGACTAGTTTTGCCTTATACAGTATTGTTAGTGGAAATGCAAAGGGCCTTCAGGCTTAAAAGTTAGGGGACAAATGCATAGATAGTAGATGACATAAAAAAAAAAAAAAAACACAGGCCCTATGCCTTGCTCTTCCGAATTTCTTCTGGCATGGTATTCTACTCTGACACCAAAAGGGGACTGACTGTCTCAGGGAGATGTCACAAGGATCTTTTGCTCTGTCACAATCATCGTTTACGCAGGCAAACTTATGAATAAAATGAGATTTGAGAAGAGCTCATGAACAGCTATTAGAGAAAAGTTACATACCAGGTATACAGTTCATGTGACCCCCCCACCCCCGCCACCCCCCCCCCAGGCCAGTATGCCAGTTTCTGAAAGGCAGTGTCTTTGATAGCAAGTCTGCAATGTCTGACTTTATCGCGGAATCTGTGATTGCTCTTCCCCTTATGGGAATGATTGCTGATTGCTGGTCAGATGCCTTGAGGGTTCTCAGATGGAAATGAAGTTCACATTGCCAAAAGTTTTTACTGGGTCCTAATGACAGATCACCTGAGCGTATCTGTCCTCAACAATTAACATCAATTTAGAAGGCAGTTAGAGCTCTTGGAAGACAGTTACTAGCAAGAGAGTGATTTGCAGGAAGACGGAATCTCAGCCTTCAGATGAAAGAAGATAGCAGGGTTCACGTCTTTCCTCCTCAGACACTGATTGAGTTCCCACTTCCAAAGCAGGGAAATTTCACGCTTTTCACAGAAACAAGCCCCTAACCCAAAAGCTCACACAATTACTAAAAAGTTGAGCTGCTTTGTGGGCATCAATAGTGAAGACTATTAAGTGTGTTTGGTTATATAATAGGCAAAGCTTAGGAGACCGGAAGAAAGGAAAACTTAAGAAGACATCTTTAGCCAGTGAAGAATGAGAGGAGGGAGCAGGTTAGACAATGCTTATCTTCCTTCCCTTTCCTTCTCTCCTCTCCCCTCCCCTCCTTACTCCTCTCCTCTCCCCTCCCCTCCCTATTCCTCTCCTCTCCCCTCCCCTTCAAGTGGTGTTTTCTGAGTGTAAGAAAAAGAATCAGGCAATGAATACTCGGATCATAGGGAATCCAGAAATTCTAAACAAATTTACACAAAATGTGTTTTGTCTTAGGCTAGCCTCCAACTCCCTGTGTAGCTGAGGATGACTTTGAACTTCTGATTCTCCTGCCTCTACTTCCCAGGTGTTACAATTACAGGCATGCTCCACCATGCCCAGTTTACAAATGTTATAAATTGAACTCAGACTTTGTGCCTGCTAGGCAAGTACTCCACTGACTGAACTACATTCTCAGAGCTCAGCAATGCCATTTTTCTACTCAATAACCATCATTATTAATTTGTTACTTGTCAATTATTTATAAACACATGTTGGCAACTGTGTATCATTTAGCTCCTTAAAGCCCAAAAGGCACCACAATGCTGCTTCCAAAAATCATGTTTTCCTTTCCTCTCCTCTCCTCCTCTCCTCTCCTCTCCTCTCCTCTCCTCTCCTCTCCTCTCCTCTCCTCTCCTCTCCTCTCCTCTCCTCTCCTCTCCTCTCCTCTCCTCTCCTCTCCCTCCCTCCTCCCCTCCCCTCCCCTCCCCTCCCTCCCTCCCCTCCCCTCCCCTCCCCTTCCCTCCCCTCCCCTCTCCTCCTTTCCCATCCCTTCCCTTCCTTGGACAGTCTTCTCCAGCCCAACTCTGAAATTCAGAAGGGCTGGAAGCTCTGTGGACGCTCAGAGATTTCAATCTTCATGAGAAATCCCTTGTCAGCTACAAAGCGAGTCTGTTTTCTCATAGGGGCTGGTAAAAATACACACACATCAGTAAAGTAAATCGGTTGGGGGGAGAGACACTGCTGGGTCTAGCTGTCCAGTGAGAAGTGGAAATGTTTGTGTACACCAGACGGTATGTCTGGCTACCTTGAGGGTAGACTCTCTAGGGAGAGTCCATGTTTGGTCTGGGAAAACAGCTCTGTGTTTACCACCGGGGAAGCCCTAAGGCTGAGTGACAATGAGCAGGCACAAGCATCAGGACAAGCCTCTGTTCTAAATATCTGTGTCATTAGGATGACTAGAAACACGTTTTGCCCCCTAGCATGCTTCTCTGAGAGAGAGCAACCCAAAGATTTGTTCCTGTCAGAGGGGGCAACCAGCTCTGTAAGGCTGGACACTTGAGGAGATGTGCTTTTTAGTGGAGGTTACACCCAGTGGATGTCATTTCTATGGCAGCAACTCAAGTTGTCTTGTAACTTCTCTTCTCTGGTCACTTTCAGGGACCTCCCTGCCAGAAAGAAGTGTTTGCCCTCCTTCAGAGGGCTCTGCTCAATCCAGTCTCACTTCCTGAACAAAACTTATCTTGGACATAAACATCCAAGAGGACAGTGTATCGTGCAGGTGGAGAGACACCAAGATCAGGAGAGACTACCCATCAGCCCGTGCAGTACTTATTTCAGCTTTTGGGAAGGGAGGCCTTTATCAAGCCCTGTGAGAACTCACCCGTTTCCCAGTAGTGAAGTGCTGTTCACAAGACTGTTAGAGTGCTGGAAGATGTGGTACCCCAGATTCTATAGCCTCATCTCTGTGATCAGGCCCAGGCTGGACGAACTTGAAGAATGACTGTGTAGTCGCTCAGACACACAATGGAGTCAGAGATGTTAGGGAAGAATGGGCAAATGTTACAAAGTAGGTTGACAGTAATTAAATAATCCTGTTTAACAAGAATCCTCAGAGTCCTGGAATGTGCAGTTCAGAAATAGCTAAGTAGAAAGAAAGGAAGTGTGTGGGAAATGTGTGTGTACACACACATATATACACACATGCACATACACACACACATATACACATGTACACATATGCATACACACACACAGACACACACACACACCATACATCTCTCTCTCTCTCTCTCTCTCTCTCTCTCTCTCACATACACACACACACACACACACACACACACACACACACACACACACTGCTAGTGGATTCAAAGAAGTGTATGCTTATACAAGCACATGGGTTTTATGAGACCTAACATTTTTCTTCTCTGTAAAGATCTGTGACTTTTTTTTTTCTGTGTAAGTAAGGTGTTTCAGCAAGTAAAGGGATTTCTGCCTAGGTTTATGACCTGACCTAGATGCCAGGAACCTACTTGGTGGAAAGAGAGAAAGAACTTCCACTAAGTTGTTCTCTGACTTGCACACATATGGCATGAAATATAATGAGAATTTATTGGTGAGCTTCTTGTCTTGTTTTTAGAGAGTTTAAGGGATGTGTTGGGTAAACAGGGAAGGTAAGCAGCCGTACATCGCCTTGTTCCAACATCTGTGCATCAGAAAAATGCAAATCCTCCTCCTGCCAAACAATTAGTTTGACAAGAATTGCCAACTTTAGTCTTCACAGGATGAGTGTGCGTGATGTCATTGGTGTGTCACTTCCATGTACACCACCAATCCCAGGATTCCTTGTTTACTCAGTGTTTTACAGTGTTTACTGTAGCGTGACCATTCCTTACTATGGAGCATGATGCGTTTGAATAGAGGTACTGGGCAGCTTCTGTGCAGCCATGGCCATGGCCACACATTTTCAATACTATCTTTGTGGGTTTGAGGAGACATGGATGGTTCTAGGTACCTATAGGTGGATTGTTTGGGCTCACTCTCCAATCAGCAGGTGTTGAACCTTCTGAGAAGGGTTTGAGAGGACTGTTACTTTTCCATTCAGGGCTATGAAGAAGAGTTTCACCTACAATCCTCATTGTGATTTGATTCCTGCTTGACGCCACTTCTTCCCTCGTTTTAGGTGTCACAAATATGTAGAAACAGTGTGTTTGATGTTAGGAGGTTCCCCCTTTCTTTCCTGTCTCCCCCTTCTTATCTCCTCTGTCTCTCTGTCTCTCTGTCTCTCTGTCTCTCTGTCTCTCTCTCTCTCCTTCTTCTCTCCTATGTCCCCCCTTTTCCTTTATGGCCTCTCCTTCTCACCTTGGGTATCGAACCTGGGACCTCATACTTGTTAGGCAAGTGCCGAACCATTGAGCTACGTTCCCAGCTCTCTAACTTTCTTCACTTTCTTTTCATCTCATCTTTGTCTGGGCAGAGAATTTCTTTCTGGGAGCAGAGCTGACCTGGGAGGAGATAGTGAAGTAAGGAAGTTCTTTGCTCTGAATTACACACTGTTCTTCCTTCTAGGGAACCATGGCCTGGGGCAGTCTGAGCCCACAGGCTGTTCTCTTAAGCATCCTGTGATATGGTCTGAGGATATGGCTTGCTTTTACTAGTGATTGATCTTATCTTGAGAACTCTGGTGCCAGAGTAGTGCCAGGCACACAGTAGAAGCTCGTAAAAGACAGTGATAGAGGCAGTTAACCAGATTTACAAACTCTCACTGTCTTGACTTTTTTTTTTTTTTTCTAACAAAAGAAAAGTCTCAATAATAAGTGAGCTAATCTTTGCAGAAAGGCAGAAGCTGGAGTTATGGGAAGTGCTTAGTGCTAAACTCAGCACCTGCCCTTACTTAGTCTGAAGTACCCTCTCTGCCCTGTGAGGCCCAAGTTGGGTGGGGCATTAGGTATGCAGAGTTCCCAGACCAGAAGTGACTCACTTAAGAATGAAGTGACTTCTGTTACTGCTGCTGTGACAGCTCATAATAGCTAATACGGACACAAAGGGCTCAAATTGTCATCCTTATTTTGTTACCAGCTTTTGCAGTGCTGGGACCATGACCCAGGACCTTGGTATGCGATGCGTTCGCCCTGCCACCTGTCCACACTCCCAGCTTAACAAATCGTTAACTTTTAAGCTTGGCACCTGATATCTCTCGTTTAAACACTTTGTTAAAATTTATCTATGTGTAAGTGAGTATGCATGTATGTGCTTGCACACGTGTGCAGGGGCTGGTTCTCTTCTTCTATCATGTGGGTCCTGGGGATTGAACTCAGATCTTCAAGCTTGGCAGCAAGCACCCTCACTCATCAAGCTGTCTCACCAGCTCGATTACAGTTTTTAAGAAGGCTTCTATTTAATCGCTTTGGATTTTGCCTTTTCTGGGAGGGAAGTGAAGCCAGGAGCTGACTGAATCACACACACAGCAGAGCCTGTATCACCCATATTCTGATGGAATGAGCCAAGTGATGGGCAGGTCGAGTAGTTTTCCATTAAACAGCTCCTTCTTGAGCTTCTTTCTTCCCAGAAACATAGGTAAACAGATAAACCCAACTGCTCTGCCTCAGCTCACTGGCTGCTGGGACTTACTCTCTGTTATTGAAAGGTTTTACAGGAAGAGCCCTCTTCTAACGGCTGACACTGAGACTGGGGTGTAGCTCAGTTGGAAGGGTCCTTGCCTAGCATGCACAAAACCTGTCTTCCATCACCAGGGCTGTGTAAACCAGGAGACATGAGGTGCATGCCTGTAATCTCAGTGCCAGGGAGATGGAGAATTTCAAGGTAGGTATATAGGGACAGGTTAGCTCTGGGGGGAGAGGCATAGTGGTGTTAAGTGCTTAAGAAATGTCAGGTGAACTAAGTTTCAAGGCAGTGTCATCTTTCACACTAGACTATTTCATCTGTTTTGATTCCTTTACAAGTTTGGATCACTATTTAGAATAGTTACCATAGACTTTCTGATCTGAAAGGGAATTTGGAGAGCACCTTGTCCCCAGCATGACTGTTGATTAGGAATTCAAGTCGCAGAGAGGCGAAGAGTGACTTCCCCAAGGTTACAAAGCTCTCTAAAGCTGACTTCAAACCCCACATCTTTTCTTCTATATTTGTATTTTTTATGTTTTTTTTTTCATTTTTTAAAAATGGCACGAAATCACAGTATTTAGCTTTTTATCCCCATCTACTTTACAAAACAGGAAACAAAGACACTTCTTACAAATAATTAGATCCCAAAATCCTTATTGACTGCTTATCACCGCTAGCACTGGGCTTGCTTAGAATCCGCCATGTCAGAGGCCTGGACCTTCACTTGCTCCATTAATCTGGAGCCCGGCTGCACCCAGATAAAAGTAATAATAGGTGCTATCTGCCTCTCATATTCTGCCCTCGATGGGGTATTTTGGCTGTGGTTATTTCCGGAGTCCATGGAGACAACCTTGGATGAATCACTTAAAACACTTTTTAATCACAACTAAGCGCCTTTGCCACCAAAATAACTCCTTTTGAAAGTGTCCCAATGTGTTCAACAGACGTGCGTCAGACAGCATCAGGAAAAGTCGGAGCAGGCAGCACGATGAGATGAGGAAACAGAACGAGCAGAAAGATTTAACCAGGAGCAAGCATTCGGCAAAGAGGAGTTGCCAAATCTTCATCCCAAGGCTGTCACCAGAGGAGCAAAGAACCTTCCTAGGGCCTTTTGAAATGGCAAAACAACAAAGGGAATGAGGTCTGGGTTCTCAGGGAGAGGAAGCAGAAGCCAGCACGCTTGCCATATAAGGCATCGTGGGCTGGGCGTTCGGGCATTGGAAGCCCTGGGCTGCAATGGAAATAAACCTGTTGAAAACCAAATAAGATGAACACTAGGGAGTACAAAAGAAGGAAGGAAGATGACCATCACTCGGGCCTCTGAGCCTTGTGTTAAAATGAGAATTCTGTCCCCTTCTAAGAATAAGCCTTCCAGTATTCGCTTCAGGAAGTCCCATTGCTTCAGCTTGGATGGCGAATATGAAAAACAAAGCGATTGTTTGTTGACACGTATTCCAGCAGGTGCGGTTCTATTCTAAACAAGAAGCCGCTATTGTTTTCAGGAATCTGGGTGATGACTGTCTTAGAACATGAAGAGCTGGTTCCCGAGAGGGACACCAGGGCACTGTTTTTCACTTTAGCCCTTGGGCCTGGTGGTTCTCATCCTCTGTGTCTTTAGGCTTTGCGGCTCCTATAGGTGTGTGAGAGCTTCGAAAGAGAAATCTAGGCTGAGCCTACAGCCGTGTAATAGTAGAATGTTTGCTGAGCCTGTAGAAGATTCTGTATTTGATTCAGTCCTGGATAAACAGAGTGTGATGGCCCATACCTGTAATTGCAACACTTATGAGATAGGGGCAGGAGGATCAGGAGTTTAAGGCCAACCTGAGCTACGCTAGACTGTGTCAAAAGAGGGGCTGGGTCAAATGACCCTTGAGAAGTGACTTTGGAATTAAGGGTCCAGGGTGACCTGTTCTTGGTGAAATGGCTGCATACTTTGGGGCTCAGTCTTTTTCCCAGGTGACAAAGGGAAGGAAGAGTGCAGGAGGAGGAGCAGAGCAAGCCTCCTGCCTTTTCGAAGCTTTAGCATCCAGATGGAAGAGCCAGGCTGGGCAAAGGCATGCAGGATGCCCCTTGTTTTGTGCAGCGGTGACACCTCTCTAGCCTGCCCTTATTTGTGAGATGCAGAGCCCTGTGGAGGCCTGCGTGATTTATGGGCAGCATCAAGCAGTAATCCCTCCCCTGGCTCTTTCCTCAGCCTTCTCAGCACAGAGGCACTAAATATCCACCTGAACTGGGGATGCTCCACTGCTGGTGCACTAGGAACGAGGGCTGTGTTAGCCTCTCAATTTACTTTTTCCAAACCAAAATAAATCCAGGCGCAAATGGCAGCAGAATTAACTGTGAAAATGCCGCCATTGTGTGCAGGTATAAGCTCTGGCTGGTTCAGATGTAGTTTAATATTTTTTTAGAGGTGATTTTATTCAGTAGAGGTTGAATGGATCTCTCTTTGCATTTTAATTGTGTGTGTGTGTGTGTGTGTGTGTGTGTGTATACACGTGTGCGCACGCCTACACATGTGTGTGCACTGTATACTTCAGTGTGAGTTTGGCGGTCAGAGAACAATTTGCAGGATTCAGTTTTCTCACTTCATCTGGCGGGCTTGGGTATTGAACTCAGGTTGTCAGGTTTGCCTGCAAGCCCCTTTATCAGCTAAGCCATCTCATCTGCCATTCTCTTGCAAGTTTAGGTGAGAGAGGATCCACTTCAACACAGCACTGCTACTAAGCGGTAGAAGAAACTCTCGCTAATCTGGGAGGACAGTTGCTTTGGGTATCTCTGGTTTGTGCTAGATTTCAGTATCTTCTGCCAGAATTTATTTTCCATCACAACTATCACTGGACAATATCTAATTGATGTATACCATACGTCTTGCACAGAGTGGGAAAGCAGGATGCAAATCCTGTGACTAAGCCAGAATTATTGAGATAATCTTAGTCAAATCCATGTCAGTGGGTGTAAGCCGTGCTGAATCTCATGGGCGTTTAACAGCTCAGAGCTGTCAGCTGTGTTTTGTTTTTTCTATTTTTGATGAAGTGAAGTAGTGACTGGTTGACAAATGATATAAAAATAAATGTGCAGTAATGGAATGCAACCTGGTCCTCTTGTGCTCCTGGGTCCTTCATAGGTGCTCTAGCTTCTCTAAGGTCTTTGTTCCTGGTGGAGCTTAAGCTTCTTCAGTGGTCTGTTCTTCTGCTGTTAGGTGGTTGGGGGATGCTTGCACTATACATTTGAGCCTTGAATGGAGATGCTCTCTCTATTTACTTAACCATGTCCTTTCTTTGCCTTCTCTTCTCAAGGTCTGTCTAAAAGCTACCTGTACTCACCTGAAGTTCCCCACCGCCATTCGTAAGGACGCTCAGGTTGAGATGTGCAGGACCAGTAGCAATAACTAAGAGCCCTCAGTGCACCTGCACTTTGTTCATGGTTCAGAGGAAACATGGCGTCTGGTTTTTGGGTCTTCTTAGACAAGTCATCTATTGCTTTCATGCTAAAATGTCTTCATCTCTAAAAGGTGATTAACAACGCATCCTAGGCTATTAAGGCTAAATGAGAGGACAGAGATGAGGTCACGCTGTCCTCTTGATGACATCAAAGGGGAAAACAAAGGAGCTTTAGGAAGTGAAAAAGAGAACTGGAGAGATGGCTCAGAGGTTAAGTGCACTGACTGTTCTTGCAGAGGTCCCGAGTTCAATTCCCAGCAGCCACATGGTAATTCACAACCATCTGTCATGGGATCTAATGCTCTCTTCTGGTGTATCTGAAAACAGCAACAGTGTACTCATATAATACATAAATCTTAAAAAAAAAAAAAAAAAAAAGGAAAGTGAAAAAGAAAAGCCCAGGGAGCCACACAAGAAGAGGAGGTTAGGAAGAAGCTTGATACAAGGGAGCTGAGGGCTGAGGAACAGACTATGAAGGAAGAGGGAGAAAGATGCTTAAAGAGGGATGTGGAGGCTAGTTGAGCCTCCTCAGGTCAGGATCTAAAAACCCTCTTCATAGTCTAGATATGACAGGAGACGCTTGTATCAGGTGATACATCTCTTCCTCCTCCTCCTCCTTCCCCTCCTCTTCTCCCTCCTCCTCCCCTCCTCCTTCTCTCCCTCCTCCTCTTCTTTCTTCTTCATGGATTTTGCAAGAAGGAAGGATTGATCTCCATTTGTGCTTTCAGAAACTACAGACATAGTCACTTGGCGCCGTTCTTTCTGGGCCATGGTGAGTCATGGTGGGGAACATTTAGCACAGTAATACTGCTGAGATTGTGGGTATCTGGGAATGAGAGATAGAACAGAGAATTGGAGATAAAGGTGTTTGTGTGTGTGTGAATGTGTCTATGTATGAGAGAGAGGGAGGGAAAAAGGGAGGGGGAGGGGGAGGGGGAGGGGGAGAGGGAGAGGGAGAGGGAGAGGGAGAGGGAGAGGAGATATGATTGGGGATCTCATTGTAACTTCAGAGTCATTCCCCAGTAACTTACTTCTTCCAGCTCACTATGAATATTGCTGTCCCTCGATTCTTGCCAGTATAAAGTATGGACAATATTGTCATTGCAGATAAAAGTCACCCAAAGAAAAGAGCCAGGTCTACCACAGGCTGAACTTTGTAAGATAATTTAGCTCTTCTTTTTGTTTTTTGTTAAAAAGATTATTTTTATTTGACACATGTGGATAGTTGCCTGCACATATGTCTATGATAATGTGTGTGCAGTGTTCGTGGAGGTCAGAAGAGAACTGGTGTTACAGACAGTTATGAACAGCCATGTGGGTGCTGGGATCCAAACCCTCGTCCTCTACAAGAGCAGCTAGTGTTCTTGACTATTGGGCCACCTTTTCAGGCCCAATTTTTTACTTTAAATGTGGGACCAGGATGTTGGAGAGAAGGCTCAGCAGTTAAAAGAGTTTACGGCTCTTCCAGAGGACTCATATTCCCAGGACTTACAAGTAGCTCATAACTGCTTGGAACACCAGTTCCAGGGGATCTAACACCCTCTTCTGGCATCTACAGAGACTGTATTCATATTTATAGATACACACACTGGTACACACACTGGTACACACACACACACACACACACATACATACACACACACACAACACATAATTAAAATTACAATAAATCTTAAAAAACACGGGTCTGTGTTTTATCACTCTTCTGACATAGTAGAAGAATTTGGTACCCAGAAAGCTTTAAATCTGATAGACATTACACAGTATACTTTCTTACTAAAGTGTTCTTTTACAGATCGGCTATGTGGGCACCACTTGAGAATCTGTTAGAAGTAGAGCCTCCCAGGCCCACCAAGACCCACAGAACCAGCATGCACATTACTTAAAGGATGTGTACAGACACAGTTTGAATTAGAGTCAACATGACAGAGTTAGCCCCTGTGTGTGCATGTGAACATTCACACAAACACACAGTTACTCATTATGCAAATGACTAATACTTATAAGGCTATTATAATGTATACATATGGAAAAATGAAAACTATCCATCTTACCATTTTTACTAAGATTTTTTTTTTATTTGTCTTTGGGGGACAATGTGGTTAGAACTGGGATCTGAACACCCAGGGCACTATGCATGTAAATCAGATACCAAGAAGAACCTGGGAGCCTCTATCCTTGTCTTTTAGGACTAAAATTTTAAAGTCTATACTTGGGGTTGGTGAGATGCATCAGCAGTTAAGATTGCTTACTGGTCTTGCAGAGGACCTAGATTTAGCTCCTAGCACCAACATACACAGGGGTCAGAGCCCTTTGTAACTCCAGGTCCAGGGGGATCCAATGCCTCCGTAGGTACCAGACACATTCACAGACACAGGCAAAATACATGAATAAAATAAAAATAAGTAAATCTTTAAAGTCTAGACTTTCTTATGAGAGGGAAACACTAATCCTGAAAGCTAAATGACATATCCTCAAACATTACATTGGGCTTGAGTAATGTATTAATATTTGGGTACAAAATAAAATGAAAACATATATAACACAATTTTCTATGGTGTTTCTGGCATCTAGAAGGTGATAGCTGGCATTCTAAGGTATTAGCAGATTTAGTACTAGCTTCAAGTTGCTTTATAATCTTTTTGTTTTGGTTTGGTTTTTGAGACAAGGTTTTTCTAGCCCTGGCTATCCTGGAACTCACTCTGTAAATTAGTCTGGTCTCAAACTCATAGAGATCCCCCTGCCTCTGCCTCCCTTGCTGAGACAGAAAGTGTGTGCCATCACACCTGGCCCTTATAATCATTTGTAAGTAGTAGTAAGCTTGGAGTTGGTAATTTAGTTTAGTTATGGAGCAGTTTAGCATGTATAAAGTCCTGGGTTCGATCCCCAGTACCACCATAATGAATACACGTGCGTGTGTGCGCGCGCGCGCGCGCGCGCGCACACACACACACACATGCACACACACACACATCAGTAGATTCAGTATGTGTCATGCAGAAACAGCTTTGATGTTTCAAATGGATACAAGAATCTGTGTCTCTGTGTCCCTGACACCTACTTCATCTGTCAAAGTAATTGGTTGGTAGTAGAGAGCAGCTCCTCTTTTTCTTTGGACAATCTATCTGAAACCTTAGCTAATATAACTCCTCTAAAGGTATATATTTTATTTTAATTTTATTTTTGGCAAGGGGTAAGCAATACAGGAGATACAGGAGAGAGAGAGAAAAAAAACAGAAAGAGAGAGAGAGAGAGAGCAAAAGCTGATCCTTCTCAGCGAGCCCTTGTGCTCCACTCTGCTCTTGCCTGACAAAGACCCTCCCCTCCTCTTCTTCCTCTCCCTCTGGCTTCAAGGGCTGGCAGCCGCAGCCATTTGACAAAAACTTGGAAAGGAGCCACTGACAGGAATCATTGAACAATTGCTTCGTGAAACTTAAGATAACACTTTGTTCCACCACAGTGGAGCTGTTGTGTGACAGAAGGAAATTATCTGTTTAGTCCTTGATTAACATTTATGTGAGAAAAATAAAATTAAAGTCGATGGTATCTGATCCAAGAAATGCCCGTATTTACTTGAAAGAGCGAATATTAACTCGGCACCCTTAAAGAGTTGGCGGTAATCAACTTTAGAAGATTTGTTGTTTGCCTTACAACTGCATAACAAAAACCAAACCAAAACCAAAGCCAGCAACACATTTAGGAGGCCAGTGGAATACCTCCCGACTACTGAGTGACGTTCTCCAAAGTCAGTGGGATTTCCAGAAAGTACTGGATTATTAAAACAGTAGTCTATCTCCATGGCGACTTGGCAGGTATGTGTGTGGATGTGTCTTTATGGATGTTTACTTATTTTTAACACATAAAAAAAAAGCTGAGCAAGGCTTACCGAGTTCATTATGGATTTCCCATCAAATTAACAAAGCAGGCAGAGGGAGGAGGCTCTTGAAGTCAGTCGGAGCTCCATAACCCATTCCAGGCCAACCTGTGAGATGCTATCTATCTCTGACTCCTCCCCACCACTCCAGAATTAGGAAAGAAAACATTTTACCATTAAAATATAAGTAATATCAACAACTCCAAAGTCAGACTTTCAGACTTGAATTTACATATTCATTCATTCAACACATGTTTTCTAAAGACCTGTTACATACAGGGAACTGTTTCAGGCTCCATTAGAGATGATAGGATGAGGAGGAATGGATTCTTGTGTTAATCTGTAGCCAGTTGGAGGAGACTTGAATATGGTGAGCTGAGGAAGGTGAGCAGGCTTTCAGCTATCCCCAAGGTATCTCTAGACTTGTATTCCCTTATGAACGGGGAAGTATATGTTTTTTGAGCCTGCATGTTTTATAAATATGAAAGTAGTCATTTACACAACTGCTTACCAGGGGCCAGTTTCTTTTCTCTTTCTCTGTTTGCTATGCCTGGGGATTGAACCCAGGGCTTTGCACTTGCTAGGAACAATCTTACTGGGCTTCCAAAGAACCTGGACCAGAAGCTTTTGAATATCCCTGGAGACATAAGTTCAGTAATCCATGGTTACTAATCCCCTCATTCACAAATAAGAGAGTTGCAGTGCAGACAGTGGTATAACACCCCTAGCTTGGTGGGAGAAGACAGGAGCTGGAAGCTTCACTCTGGTCTTCCTATGTACTGTGACTCTCTCTAGAGGGTACACACAGCAGTGCAGATTTATTTAAAAGTATACAACAAAGCTTCCTGATTATGGACTCTATCTTTTCCATGACTTGGGTCTGTTTATCAAACACATGCTTGTACTGATTGATAAACAGATATCACAGATTGATAAGCAGGCCTATCTTCCTGATCTGTGGAATTCAAACTGCTGTGACTATTTGAAAAAGAAAACGGGCAATGGTTATTCAAAGGCACCCAGCATTTATCATGGGAGGGCTATTCTGCACCAGGCCTTTTGTTTTTCTTCTTTGAAATTCACCTTATTCATTCTTAAATTTGGGCGTTGGACCTCTTTTTATGTCATCTTCATTGATTTGAAATTTTGTGTATGCAGGTTAGTTCTTAGCCCAGAGTTTAGAGAAAGGCTTATGAGCAGAGGAGAAGCAAACAATAAGGACTTTTGGACCATTGTCCTTGGTAATCTGGAATTTTGTTAAGGGTTTACATAGGAAAGCTGTTTTTATCCTAGAGTCATCCTGAGCCTGTGCTCATCACAACTTCCATGGTTTAGTTACTCGTGTTTGGAGACAGAAAGGAGAAGAGAGAGGGAGAGGGGAAGGGGGAAGAATGAGTGTGAGAGAGCACACGTGTATACACACACACACACACACACACACACACACGAGAAAGAGACAGAGACAGACAGAGAGAGAGAGAGAGAGAGAGAGAGAGAGGAGCTGGGAGGGAAGAGAAGGTAAATGACGACTATTATAGAAGGAGATGAAATAATGGATATATGAGATCATTATGATATGACACACACACACACTCACACCCACGTGTACCCACTCACATCCACTCTCTCTCTCACACACACACACTTGTACTCATTCACATCCACTCACACACACACACTCACACATACACTTGTATCCACTCACATCCACTCGCACACACACACTCACACACACACACACACACACACTCTCTCTCTCACACACAAACACTTGTACTCATTCATATCCACTGATACACACACACACACACACACACACACACACACACACACACACACACACTTGTACTCACTCATACATTCACACACAGACACACTTGTACTCATTCACATCTACTCATACACACACACCCACTCACACACACACCCACTTGTACCCACTCACATCCACTCACACACACTCTCACACACACTCACACACCCTCACAGGAATGTGTTGTCCAGTTGGATGTAAACAGAGGTTTTAACAAGGGGCTGAGCTTTAGCATAGATCTAGTTCCTTGCCGATGGGGACTTCGTTTTAGTTATTCCCAGAGGGCCCAGCGTGAGGAGGTACCCATAAGAGGCCTTGGCTTCTTCAGGAAGCTCTCCTTAGAGGAAAGACCTCTCCCGCAGAAGACACTCACTGGCCAGGTGCCACATCCTCCTTGATGTCTCACTGTCCCACTGAACTCACTGACTTTGAAGCCCAGTGAGGCTTGCTTAGGAACCCAGCAGGGCAGCCTTGGTCTGTGACCTGGGCCCCTGGGGACAGTGTCAGGAGATTACAATGTTCTCGCTGTAAGTCTAGGGATACAAGGCCAGATTACTTGGGTCACAGGTCCACATTGTTGAATGAAGCAGAAGCATTAATTAGTGACAATTACCTATTGGAAAAAAGAAGTTGAGTCCCCAGTGCTCCTTCCAAAAAACTTAGAGACAGGAGGAAGCGGCTAACAATGGGTAGGGGCAGATGCATTTCCGCCCCCGTGTCAAAAACAAGGTACTGTCTAACTGATGAGTAGTGAGAGCTCCCAGAGACGCTTTGATGAGCCATCTCCTGCTTCCTGATATTGTGACCCCCTCAGCAAACACTGACAAATAAAACCAGCATGCCTTCGATGTAACTTAGGGCACACTATCTGAGGAGACGCTTCACTTCAGGATGTGTTTGAAATCCTGTTATGAATAAGGTTTACATCCTTGCCTCTGAAATAATATTTTTGTACTGTGGAACTCAGTGGTAAGAAAAAAAAAAGGATAGGTCGTGTAATGGGTAAACAAGTTAACTTTGATGTAATATCTTGTTTGTTGGATTTGAACCTGGGGAAAGTCAGAGAACATGGTGCTTAGCTGATTTCTCTCTCTGCTTCCTGTCTAATTTCTCTTACCTTGCATGGCATTTTAAAGATGAGGAGTGTAACTGAGAACAAGGTCCTATCCCAATGCCAGCCTTTCAGTCTAACCTTTTCTCTGGAGGAAAATCCTAGGCCTGTAGAACCTTCCTGGCTATAACTATAGCTAGAACCTGGGAGATGTGGTGTAAGGGATGATGAGACCGTGTTTTGTGAAGCTGGGGAACCTGTAGAGAATTTGAGGATTCTGAGCTGCAGATGGAACTCAGATCTTCTGAGGTTTGAGTTCCATTTGCTCTTGGCAAAGCACAGTTTCCTGGTTCAAAAGAAAATAAGCACACAAGAAAAGGGCCCAGGCTGCGTGGACATCAAAGCGTCGGAGATACCCTTGTAAAACAGCATTGGATGATTTGTAGATTATAAGAGCCAGGAACGTAGAGATTAAAACTCTGCTTACAGAACCCTCAAGTTAGAAAAAAAAAAGATAAACAACAAAAACCCAACAACAGAACACCCAGGAGCAGTGGTGCTGGCAACGCACAGTCTCCTGGCTGTCTCTGCCAAACTGAGGTGCCTTAGTGAGTCTTCCTGTCACTGTGCCACATTGTTGTTGTTGTATTAGTATTTTATCATTATTATTATACTATTATTTTGCAAAATTTTAGCCTTGATCTGGTGTCCATCAGATGTTACACCTAAAAAGGTAGTCACGATGCTTCTGAATCTTTTTTGGAAATTATATGTTTATTTTTTTTTTGTTTGATGTTTAAACAATTTTATAGGCTAATAATCCTTCTATTTAAGTACCAAATATTGACCAACCTATTTAATACAAATGAGTTGCTTTTTTTTTTTTTTTTTAAGAAAACAAACAGACTTACAGTTTCTTTTGAGCTCGCTGTGTAGTTGAGGATGATGTTGAACCCCTGATCTTCCTGCCTTTGCCTCTCAAGTGTTGAGATTCCCGGTGTGGAACATTATGCTTTATGTGGTGCTGGGAATCAAGCCCAGGGCTTACACATGTTAAGCAAACCTTCTGCTAACTGAGCTCTATTTCTGGGTCTTCAAATAAAGTGCTTTAAAAATGATCCGAGATTAGTGGTTCTCACCTGGATGTGGTTCTGGTGCCTCGATGCTCAGGGGTCCTTTGGTACTATCTGGAGACTTTGGAAGCTAACTACTGGCTTCCACAGCTCACAATGCACACTCTGCTGTCTACAAACAAGAAATTATTCGGGCTCAAAATGTCAAAGCCACGGTGGTTTGAAAACACTGTTTGAGACTGTAGGAGACTTGCAAGCCTTATCTTCTTACCCTTCTCTCAAGCAAAATTGATGTTCTTTCCTGATTTCTGGGCATAGATGATCAGATTAGAGGAGTAAAGATAAGAGTGAGAAAAAGAGATGAGGAAGATTTATGTGGCTAATGTAATCGGTTAGTGCCCAGGTCTTTATTCCTGTCCCATTATAACTAAAGAAAGTAAGTACTTTGAAAGAGGTAACCCGGGGCCTGAAGACCAGAGATTATTAGCTGTTTTAAGCTAGGTCTTTAAGAAAGCAATGGAAACAGGATATATTAATAAATTTTGCTTGCCATTGTTCTCACACAATTCTGCACAACCCCAAACTGAGGCTTATGAAACACTTCCGCCCTTCACAACTGCCTGGCTTGTTTGTTTTGCCCACACATCAGACATGCCCTCCACCATGCATTCCTTCAGCAAACATTGATGCATTCGCAGAAAGAGCAGGGGTGGGGAAAGATGTGTGTGGTAAGAAGTTTCTCTGCACATGGCTAGAGGGCTAGCTAAGGCAGGATCCTGCAGGCAGTCCGTCCAGAGAGAAGCACAGGTTGACAGAGTTTATAGCCTTATTTCTTTTTTAAATGAGATGGTAGTTTGGATCAAGACTGTGTTGACCACTATAATGGTTTGTATATGCTTGGCCCTGTTGGAGTAGGTGTGTCACTGTGGGCATGGGCTTAAGACCCTCACCCTAACTTCCTGGAAGTCAGTATTCTGGCAGCAGCCTTCAGATGAAGATGTAGAATTCTCTCAGCTTCTTCTGTACCATGCTTGCCTGGATGATAATGGACTGAACCTCTGAACCTGTAAGCCAGCCCCAATTAAATATTGTCCTTTTAAGAGTTGCCTTGGTCATGGTGTCTATTCACAGCAGTAAAACCCTGACTAATAGGACCACTCTTGAAGAATCTGAAGGTGTCTTCTACTACTGCACATGTGTGTCTCAGGACTGTCAAATAGCGTGTTTTAGGCAGTGTTTCCTGGCCTTCAAATCATCAGAGCATCTGTCCTAAACTCAGAAGTTTTATCAGAAATAGATCCCTGGCCTCTGCCTTGTATCACTAGCTCAGAGGATCTAGGGACAGGGTAATTCTTCTCCTCAGTCAAGTTTGGGAAGCTCCTTCCCTGAAACTGGGAAACACAGGGAACCTGAGTCTAGGCTATCACAGGGAACCTGAGTCTAGGCTATCATCCTTGGCTCTACAGTCTCTCATTCATCAGTAAATAAGATCATTCTAGATCAGTAGCTTCAATCAAAGTGTGTTGCTTGCCTACTCTGTGCCAGTGCTATCCCACAGACTGGTGATGCAAGACCTAGAAGGTTCCTGGCCTCATAGAGCCTGTGCACACAACACAAGAAGTGAACTGTCTGCAGAGCACTTTACCTGCAAAGTTCCTTCTCTCATGCAGATCAGAAAAGCAGCCTTGTGCTATGAGGGAATCCTGGAGAGGTCCTGCAGACAGATAGCAGCTGCATCAAGTGCTTGGCAATAGAGTGTGTGAGCTTAGAAAAATTGCTGTCTCTGTGCTCAGTCATCATCTGTAAAATGGATATACAACACGTATTTTCCATTGTCACCCTCCTTCTGATTGTCACAATTTTTCTTTTACCTGTCTCCATCAAATCTCACCATTCCAAGTACCACTGAGGGGAAATTATGCTTGCCCCCCCCCCCCCCCCACTTCTTTTTGAGACAGGGTTTTTCTGTGTTGCTCTTGCTGTTCTGGAACTCACTTTGTAGACCAGGCTGGCCTCGAACTCACAAAGATTCTGCCTCTGGCTCACAAATGCTGGAATTAAAGGTGTGAGCCACCACTGCCTGGCTTAATAGCATGGACTCCTTTATGTCCTCAGTCATACAGTTCACATATCGTTAGTGAAAATCTCTCAAATTATGGTTGGATCTATGATGCTGAATTGAAAGATATAAGTTGCGAGTAGTATCTCCCAGTTCATCCACAATTATAACTTAGGTAGAAAACCATACTGGTAGAGAAACGATGTTCTAAGATGCTAGAATAATGTGATTTCTTCTGGCAGGGGACAGTTGGGATGTGAAGACATGCCCTTCTTTGTGGACAGGTAGTACCAAGTACATTCTGGAGGAATATAGCAGAAACTAAGTAAATTAAACTGATTATTAAATTGAGTTGAATTTGGAGTATAATGCCACTCCTTCCCCTAGCACGAGCTACAAAGGGAGTGTTGGAGATAGCACATCAGAAATAATGGGGTGAAGAGGTCTTCCTGAGCTAACCCGTTAACCTCACACCTACCATGAGCTCTTTATGGGAATACATACTTATTCCACAAGTGATCTTCTGTGTTGATTTGCTTTTGTCAACTTGACACAAACCTAGACAAATCTGGGAAAAGCCTCTCTATAAGACCAGTCTGTAGGCAAGGCTGTAGGTCATTTTCTTGGTCAGTGATTAATGTGGGAGGGCCTAGCTCATTGGAAGTGGCACAGCTGCTGGGCTTGTGGTCGTGGATGGTATAAAAAAGCTAGTTGAGCAAACCATGGGGAGCAAGCCAGTAAGGAGCATGCCTCCATAGCTTCTGCTTCAGTTCCCTCTTCCAGGTGCCTACCTCGAGTTCCTGCTCTGACTTCCCTCAGTAATGGAGTGTGACCTGAAGGTTGAATGCTAAAAAACAAAACAAACAAACAAACAAACAAACAACAAAAACAACAAAACAAACAAACGAAACACCTCCCTCCCACTTTCCTGCCCAAGTTGATTTTGGTCATGGCGCTTTACCACAGCAGTAAAATTCCTTAATGCCTGTTAAGTTGTAGATTGTGTGGATTCATTATGGGCTCAAAGAGAAAACAAACAGTGCCTTGAGCCTCTTAGTCACAAAGGCTGTCATTTGTCAGCTTCTTACTAATGAATCTCAAATCCAGCAAGCTCTCGCACAGAGGCTTAAACAATGGTGAATAGCTCACGTGCAGTCTCCCCGCACTCTGTTTCACTTATCTGGACTTTGGGATGTAATTTGGAAATCAGGCGACATTTTGCTTGCCTCAATTGAAAAGGAAAAATGATTAACTGAAATAGCACTGCGTATTACTCAGGTTTAATTATGTTTGTAATATATCACCCAGTGATATGGGGCAACTTCTTCCCGCTCGCTTCCGTCACGCATTTCTCATAACATATGGTCCTCGTGAAATAGTTTTTGACTCAGAGTCCACAGTAGCATATGGCAAGGAAAAAAAAAAAGACCCCTCAAGTTAAATGCAAAGTAAGGGCCAGCTCTGTGCCCCAGAGGAGCCTCCATCGACTGTGAGCAGGCCAGGATGGAATTAGAATTGGTGTCAGACTCCCACCCATCATGAAGATTTTACATTTGGCTTGGGACCATGGAGCACAAGGTTCTGGATGTAAAAGTCAGAAGAGATATGGCCTCTGTAATGTCTAGAGAGATCCCTGTGTCGATAAGGTCAGCAGAAAGTTAATAGATTCTTATCTTTTCATCACACGGACTTAATATAGTGCAACTGTTTGGTGGGTGTTGGCAGCAGCGGGAGAGGAGAAGCCTACCATGCTTCTTGGGATATTTTAAGTCTGTTGGTGCAGTTTTTCTTAAGGCTTAAAAAAATGACTTTTCTAAATATCAAAAGTCTTAAATAAGGACTTTAAATGCGGTGTAACAACCCAGACTAAAAACTTTTATAGTTACGGCAGAAGACTTTTTTTCCCCTTTGTACCAGTTATTCAGTTTCACGTGAGTAAAACAAGCTTGCATTTATGGCGCATTAACAGAATGGGAGCCAGTTCAACTTAAATGCCTTCAAGCAAATGCCTGAGTCACAAGGCAGCTCCACCAGGACTGCTTCATTCCTCCACCAGACCCTTAATGACTGCAGTGTGCCTGCCCTGAAGGGAAGGCCCTTCTGTCAGCCACTGGCACAAGCCCGGAAAGACCAATGGAGGGAGGGTGGTGTGTGTGAAACCTGCCACCAAGAGCAGCTTGAAGAGAGGGACTGGGGGACCACGGCAGGGAAAAAGCCAAGCTGACTCCAGATGCCATCTTTGAAAATCTCTAGACTGCATTACTTTGAACCAATGTGGTGTTTGGAAACATCATGGCTCAGCTGCCCAGATGGGCTCTGGGAATGCTTTCTGCATCGTGGGGATCCTCACTGATGGATACAGGAAAACGGAGAGGCTGAAATGCAAGCAGAATCCATGAAGGGACAACACTGGGTCACAGTGACTCACAGGCCTCAGCGATCAAACATGTCACACCTGTCTTGGCCACTGGTGCAGGTGTTCTAGGTCAGCTCTCGCTGTGGTTATCAATCGCTGACAGTTGACAGTTTAATTTTACACCACAAGTACCTCATTACTTGTGTAGGCACTTGGAGAACATGTGGGCACTGGATCGGATCAGTGATCAATGACAAAGGTTGCGCAGGGTGCAAGTGGTAGCAGGGAAACTGAAGGTCTCCGTGCATGAGTTGGCAGTGGTAGGGATACATGACAGGGGGAGTTTAACTGACAAACAGTCTGTCAGGTTGAAAAGAATGGAGATTTGCTAGTGAGCTGGCTAGAGATTATAAAATATATCTCTTGATTTGAGAGAAAGAAAAGAGGGAAAGCTGCCCCAAGTGGAGCCTTCCATTTTTGGAAGTATTTACTTCCAAATTTCATGAATGTGTGGGGTTTTAATTTTTTTTTTTCTAACAGCATTTATCTCATGACATGGATCTACTCAGGTGTGTAGGGATTTAAGATTAGCTGGATGCAGTCATGCTGTTTCATAACTGTATGTGTGTGTATGAGTGTGTGTACACATGTGTGTATGTGTATATATGTATGAGTGTATGTGTGTATATATTTATGAGTATGTGTGTGTACATATATGTATGAATGTGTGTGTATGTGTGTATGTGTATATAGTATGAAGTATGTGTGCATGTGTGTGTATATATATGTATGAGTGTGGGGGGTATGTGTGCATGGATATGTGTGTATGTGTATATATGTATGAGTGTATATATATGTGTGTGTGTGTGTAATTCTATCACCACCAAACCAGACTCATAGCTTTGGCAGTTTGATATGTATATTCAATAACAGAAAGCCATTCTATATGAGCCTTTTATGTTTATCAATAAAATTTAGGTTCACCAAAATAATCTATTTATAGTAGTAGGAAAATAATGTCTAGGTGACTTTTATGTATATGTCTGTGTTTATATGTTTGTGTGTGTATGTATAAATACATACATTTGTCTATATAATGAGTGTGCATGTCTGTTCATTAGTGTAGAGGCCAGAGGCTGACATCTGGTGTCTTCAACTGCTTCTTCACTTTAGTTTAATCTTGTGTTTTGAAATGGTCTTAGCATTGTGTAGCTCTGTTGGCTCACGACTTTCTCACTGGACCTGGAGCTTGCAAATAGACCGATTGACTGGTAAGCCTCAGGGAGCCTCCTGTCTCAGTATAAGCTGCTGCATCTGGATGCTAGGGACCTCTGATCCTTATATATATTGATGAGCGCAACCCCAGCTCCCAAGTGTTTTATAGTGTGATTTCAATAGTATGTCTGTGAATTCCATCTCCCTTCAAAAAAAGAGCTTATGATATTTTCCCCCTCATTTGAGTTTTATACTCATGATATTATTTCCTTAAGGGGCAGTATTATCAAAATTAAACATGGTATGTTTTTACTGTTTCAAATTCAATTTTTAATTTCAACTTATTTATGTGTATGGGTGTTCTGCCTGCATGTATGGCTGGGTATCATAACCATGCCCAGTGCCCACAGAGACCAGAAGAAGGCACTGGATCCTCTGGAACTAGAGTTACAGATTGTTATTAGCTGCCATGTGGGTGCTGAGAATTGAATCTTGGTCCTCTGGAAAACCAGCCAGTGTTCTTGACTGCAAAACCATGTCTCTAACCCTGTATGTGGCATGAGTTTTAATCTTTCTTGGATTCTTGAGTCCCAGGATTAATTAGTAAACAAATTTTCGAAGTGCAGCTGAATGAAGCAGGAGGACCTGAATTTGAATTCTATCTCTGCCTTTTCCAGTTGCAGCATTTGGGAGAATTACTGATCTCCTCAAGAATAAAAGAAGTTTTACAGCAAGGTTGCTGGGAAGACTTCTTGAGATGAGATGGCAAACTCCACATTGTCTCTTGGAGTTTATTCTTCTCTCCTTTTATAATTTGAGTCTATAACTTAACTAGGCAAATGGTCATCACAGGCTATGTATCTAACCTCTTACTGGAGTTAGAGTTAGACATACCATTAGCACTCTATGTGGATACTCAAGATCTGAAGCAATGGTATGTGTTCAGTGTTAGGCTTAAATTTTCTGCCATTTACACAAGGAAGCTACCTGTCCATCCTTTTCCTCTTAATATGGATATGAAAAGAGACTGTTGGCAGAGTCAGCTCTGACTGTATACAACACCCAGGAAATGGCAGAACCATAGGCCAGAAGGGACATGGAACCCTGAATGACCTTGCATAGCAGGATGGCCTCCCTGCATTGCCTGCATAAATCTAGGCAGTCACACAAGAAACAAACACATTCCTCTCACGTTTAAACTTCTATAGTTTGGGAAGCCCCTTGATTGTAGCAGCTTGACCTACATACTCATATATTTGATTCGTTGATATCACTAGATAAAAACTGGCACGTAGTAGTTTATCAACATGTTTGTTGTTAAAAACAATGTTTATTGTTTAATTTCTGATCAGGCTCATGAATACCACTGGGACTAAGTTAAATATTAACCAGAAGGCATCTGCTCGGTGGCTAGTTTAAATAATCCTCATTTCCCCCTCTAAACTGGTCCTACCAGTCAAGTGTCACGGGCTTGGAGAAGGATCACGTTTGCAGGTTATTCTGGTTTCTTGGCAGAATCATTTCTTTCACTCTTGTATTTTGCCCAAGAATCCAAGGAATAAAGATACTTCACTTGTCCCCATATAATTAAATTGACTATGTCGTTTATGTAAAAAGGGTACATTTTAGTATACATGTTCCTTTATAGGAAAAAAAAAATGGATCTGCAGAAATCCAGTCAATACATTGATGATTTAAAAGATTTATGAGGTCTGGATAAATCTAAATAAAAATTCAAAATGTATTTTAAATGACACATTTATTTGCCTGTGTGTGTGTGTGTGTGTGTGTACATGTGACATGTTGAAAGTGTAGAGGCCAGAAGAAATCTTATGGGAACCAGTTCTTTCTTTCCTCTGTGTGGGTGTCAGAGATAGAACTCATCTTGTCAGGCTTGGTGGCAAGCATCTTTACTTGCTGATGTATTCTCACCTGGTCACAGAGGGTCACCTGTCTGTTGAGCTTCTCCTTCTCCATCATCACCTTTTCTCTTCTTTTAGGATAATTGTCTAGGACCAGCTGTCATTGTCCAGCGCTGCTAAGTTCTGGTGGCACATGGGACACTGAGGAAATTTCCTGTGGCATGCAGAATATGCTGTTCCTTTACCTTTCCTTTTCTAGAGCTGTGCCTATGGAAGAATAAAAGCTAACACACATCCCATGTAATGCTGCCATTTTTTCCCAGTGTGGTTAACTTTCAATCCCAGTGAAGCTCACAGACATACTGGCTGCCTCGAAAAGCTGATGAGGCTTTGTTTTTAGAGGTAGGACTTAAAGAACTCTACCAATGATCCAACCGGGCCTGCTGGTGGAGGGCCCCATGGAGGACCCCATGTACCATCCCACCCTCTTTTCTTGGCTGGCCCCTTTGTGTCTGGGAACCTGTCAGACACATTATCATTATTTCGGGTATCTCTGTGCCTGCTGAAGGTCTCACCAGAGCTTTGCAACTTTCCATTCTTACACCCCTGGGAATTTCTATGTGCTTCTCAGTGCTGTCTGTAAGCAAGGCCTTACAACCCAACTAGGGCAAGATGGAATAGATTCGAGAAGAGATGCAATCCTCCTGCCTCAGCCTCAGCCTCAGCTTCTGTGCTGATCTTAGATAGGTGATCAGCGCTCCCTCAGAAGAGCTGGTGTGTGTGTGTTGGGGGGGGGGGGGGCGGAGATACAGAGAGCAAGAAAGAGAGCCAGTCTTAGTTTGAGGTGGGCCTGGGGCGGTATGAGAAAAGGGACAAACATTATCCCCAAGGATTGCTGCTTCTCTCCAGACTTCAAACCCTGACTCTTCAGGTTTCTGCTCTATGCTGGAAGCTCTGTGACTGAAGCAGCTTCCTCTAGAGGGCAGCTCAAGAATGGTCTCTAGCAAGTCCCTCTTGTGTCTCTAGGAACTAGTAGGTCCTTGTTAGGAGGGCTCTCTCCAAGAGTTTGTTTCTGATAGTTTGGGGAGGCAGGTCCCTGTGCCCTTTGCAGCTTTGGAGAGGCTAGTCCTCCTGACATGTCCTTGGGTCTCATGTTTTTAACCGTTTGTTCATGCAGAAGTCTAGTTTCCAACTCCATCTGCCTGGGTGTGTCTCCACACTGCTCACAGGAACAAACATGGAGGGCGCTAGCCAGATTGTTCTTCTAACCCATCATTCTCAATGGCCTCCGGCAATTATGTAGCCTCGTGCCTAAGGATTTCACTCTGGGAAAATAGAGTCAGGATTCAATGTTTATTTATTTATTTATTGAGACAGGGTCTCATTCTGTAGGCCAGGTTTGGCCAGGAAGTCACTATGTAGCTCCAGCTGGCTTCAAACTCAAGATGATCCTCCTGCTTCAGCATCTTAAGGGCTGAGCGTACAGGTAAAATCACTATGCTTGGCTTTAAACTGGTGGTTTTGTTAGTTTGGAGGTATTTTTGGGGGGGGGGGGAGGGGGAGGGTCTTCCTGAGGAGCACTAGCTGGTATTCACAGAGATTTGCCTGCCTCTGTCTCCCAAGTGCTGAAATTAAAGCATGTCTCACATCTCACCATGCCCAATTTAAATTGGCAGTGTGTGTGTGTGTGTGTGTGTGTGTGTGTGTGTGTGTATTTTGTTAGAATAAGAGACAGTGGATGGAGGTAGGTAAGGAGGGAGAGATGGGAGTGGGAAGAGGAGGAGGAGGGGGAGGGGGAGAGAGAGAACTTGTCTTGGTTTTCTATATTTAAATCACTTGAAGGTGAGATTGTTTTTTAAACCGAGCTACAGGCATCGCTCCTCCAGACCTCCATGCAAGTTCTCATTAACATTTTCTTCCTTCCAGATGCTCCTCATTGTCTTCACCATTCGCTGTTCTGTAATGGAAAAGGCACTTCTACAAACTTTCTTAGAGACTTTAAAGTTTGTCCCTAGGAATCTTATCTACCAAAGAGCTCAGGACTTCTACAAGCCTTCTGTGACCCTCTTTAGATAGGTTACCTAATAAAGATGACATTTCTAAAAGTACTGAAATGAACAAATACATGTTATTTAATCTTTATTTTTCATGATTTTTTAATCCCTGGCTTTACAGTCTTAAATTGTGAGTCATACTGAAGGTTAATATGTGTACTGTTTGTAGCTTGTGTCTATGTACAAACATCTGTGAAGAATGCATTGTTGGGCTGGGCTGGAACCTATCCGCTGTCTAAATATGTCTATGGAAAAATTGATATCTCTCTCTCTCTCTCTCTCTCTCTCTCTCTCTCTCTCTCTCTCTCTCTCTGTGTGTGTGTGTGTGTGTGTGTACGTGCACATGGAGACCCGAGGTGACATTCCGTAGAAGTCTTCACCTTTGTCTTTTTGAGACATGATCTCATTGGCCTAAAGCTTGCCTGGCAGGTATGACTGGCCATCAGTGAATACCAAAAAGCCATGTATCTCTGCCTTCCCAGCACTGAGATTCCATGAACCCACGTTTTTCCCCTCTGAACTATGTTTTGGGAATGGGACTCAAGTTATCATGCTTGCAAGGCAAGGACTTGACTGGTCTTGAGAAGGATAGAGACAGAGATGCAGTCAGACCTTCTGCCACAGACAACCACTGGGGCTCAGTGTCACTAGTGCTGAGATCAAGAAACCTGGCAGCAGTGGATAAAGAATCAGACCTCTGTCTAGGCACAAGAAAGACTATACAAGTATTCTTTCATGAAAAAGAGGACACCTTCTATTCTCATTTACTGTGTTGTCTAGGTCGCATAAGTGGGAACTAGGCCATCTGGAAGTACTTGTCATTTGCTAGCTGGTGGATGGGTAAGGTTGTCTTCGTAAAGTTTATCTTTGGAAAGTTGGCCCACGACTACTCATTACTTACATGCAATAATTAAATACTTATTGCATGCAATAATTAAATACCAGATGCAGAATGTTTTACTCAAACTATAATTTGAATCAGATTACATTTCTATTTCTCATTTTCTGAGTCTGAGATTTTTAGTTTCATTGATGAAGAGCAATATTCACTGAGATATATATATATATACAAATTCTTCCTTGATGAATAGCTATTTATCCATTATTAGTAGCTATAAGCATAGGAAAGTGAAAATTCCATTTTATTTCTTTTGAGTCCAATGACAAATTATGGATAAAGTTAGAGAGAGACAGAAAGCTTGTTCTTGTCAATAAATACAGCAATGGTATAGGATAGTTTAGACCTTGGTCTACATCTGGAGAACTATCAACTAGCTGTTGGAACCTGTGTGGTTTTCAATAGCATTACTTGTGCCCTTTGCATATTTTAGAAAGTTCATGTGACCAGGCATGGGTGAGTCTGCCTCTTCCTTTTGGGAGGCAACTGCTTCTCAAGTTTCTGGGTTATAGAAGGAGTCTTCACAAGAATGCTTGCTCTGCGAATAGGGGAAATGCAGACAACTCTCAGGCACCATGAGAATGCCTCTTCCTCAGTTGTTGGGCTCTGGCCAGGTGTGTGTGGTGAGAGGATTTTGCATCAAAGCAACCTCATGTCTAGTCCAGTGTAGGAACATGGTTCTGGAACTCAGAGGCGCCTCCCCATCCAATGCTGCCCCGTAAGAGGCTGATGAATCACACTCAACAATCCATTCCTTGTGGGAAGAGACTTCCTAGCTTTGGCATCTCCACTCTCTTCCTTTACAAGCCCTCCAAGGTGTGAGGGACTGCTGCAAAGAGTAGTCTTTATATTTGGCAGAACTACTGGATTTCTTTCTTTTTTTTCTTTTAGCTTTGAAAGGAATGGTTTTTCTAACCTACTCATCAACTCAGTTCCCTGTGGAGCATTCCCCTGGACTATTTTAAGCTGGAGGTTGGCACAGGAACTGGCTTGTAAAACTTCAGGATTGGTTTGAGTTTGGGGTTTGTGGCGGCACCTAAGTGTAGGTGTTCTGGCACCTGGCTTTTAGCTCCATTTTGAGAATCTTCCTGGCTTTCATGCTACATGTAATTTTGACCACTAATAACTTTAGAGAAGCCTAATGCTGCAGCAATTATTTCATGGATCTCCAGAGTTAGAAATGGAGTTTTTGAGGTTGGGTTGAGTGTTTCTAGCTACAGCGCTAGGATCCTGGACCACTCTGAACTACTGAGGAAGAATCTTTAAAACGGAAGTATTGTGGAGAGTCCTGTGTTGGCCTTTCTGTGCTACTTTCCAAATTAAGAAAAATAATTAGTCCTTTTACCTTATTTAAACATTTTTTAGCCATGGTATCTTGGAGCTCTGCCAAAAACAATCACCTGAAATTTTGTTTATGATTTGTTCACAAATGTGGCCATACTTTTTTTTTTAAAGGAGTGCAAAAAAGAACATTTGAAGAATGTGTGAGCTCATTATGAACCCAATATATTTTAAAAACATTCACCTTGTAAACTCCTGAAATGTGGTTTATGATGGAAACACCAGCAGGCTTTCCTGGAGTGGAACTGAGCCTCCAGCTTCTCAGCCTTTGCAGACCTGGTTCCCTTGGAAGGGAGAGAATTAATCATGGCCACAGGTTAACTGCTGCTTCTTGGTTTTGGGCTTCTAAACGACACTTAGTACATTTAAGGACATGTTTCCACGTGAATTATTTTGAGACATTATGCACACATTACAACTATTGTATTTAAAACCTCCTTTTTTTTTTTCAAACTTTGAAAACCAGACTACATTCATAAATTTCTCTGATATTTTTTAATTAAGTTTTTACATATATGCATTATTTATTCATCTCTCTTTGCATTTCATATGCCTAGTGGCATGTTCATGTCACAGCATGTTTGCAATGTCAGAGGACGCTTTGCTGGATTTGGTTCTCCCTTTCCACCATTTTGGATTCCAGAGATTGAATTCAGGTGGTCAGACGGGGAAGCAATGTCTTTTCAGGCTCTACTTTACAGCAATAGAACAATAACTGAGACAGTAGACTCTCATCGTTTTCTTTCTAGTAGGTTTGCACTATAACCTAGTGTCACAGGAGGCAGTTTTCAACAAACTTCCATTGTGTATGGGTACTTCGTCTTCCTCCTCCTGCTCTCCTTCCTCCTCCTCTCCCCTCTCCTCCTCTTTCTCCTCCTCTCATCTTCCCCTTTCTCCTCTTCTTTCTCCCCTTCTTCCCCCTCCCCCTCCTCCTCCTCCCCCTTCCCCCTCCTCTTCCTCCTCCTCCTCCTCCTTCTTACCTTACTCATATATTGATGGGCATCTAGTCTGGTTCGATTTCTTAGGTTTTATGAATACTGCAGCAACAAACATGGATGTATAAGTATCTCTGCAGTATGAGTCCCTTGGGCTTGTGCCTGAGAGTGGTACTCCTGGATCATATGGTACCTTTGTCTCTAGTTATTTGAGAAATCTGCATACTGATTTCTATAGTGAGAGGCTGTGTTGTACTAGTCCCCTGGGATTTTTTTCTTCTTAGCAGGAATTTTCAGAACTTTCCCTGATGGTTCTCTTGATTTTGTAGGGCCATGTAGTAACATCGTTTCTATTTATAATTTCATTGTGGTTTTTTTTTTTTCCTCTTACTTTGGTTAGTTTGGGGGTTTGTCAAAGAACTCCCAAACTAACCAAATTGTTTGGTTATATTGTTTATTGGTTCAAAGGACCAACTCTTCATTGATTGATTTTGTTTTTGCTCTCTTTTAGTCTCTGTTTCATTAATCTGTGCCCCAATCTTTATTATTTTCTGCTGTCTACTGCTTTTGGGTTTGGCTTACTCTTGTCTTTTTACAACACTGAGGTGAAGCTTCAGGTTATGTATTTGAGATCTCTACTTGTTTACGGTAAGCACTCAGAGCTGTACACTTTCCTCTTAGAAATGTCTTAGTGGTATCCCAAAGGATCTGCTATTTTGTCTTTTCATTTTCATCTGATTCTCAGATTGTGAAGACTTCTTCCTGATGTCTTCAATGACCCGAGAGTGTGCTGTCGGTGTGCATGCATTTCTACAGTGCCTTTTGCTGTTGATTTCTGGTTTGATTCCTCTGTGATCTGATATGATACAAGATATCCCACTGAGTTCTATTGTAGTCCTCAAGACTTACTTGTGGACTAGCATGTGATCTAGTTTAGAGAAGGTTCCATGGGAAGCTGAGAAGATTGTGTATTTTATATGAGTTGGGTGAAATGATCTGTGTAGATGGCTAAGTGCATTTGATCTCTGGTGGAGTTCAACTCCAAGGTCTCCTTGTTTATCTTTAGTTTTTAGCTGACCTGTCTAAAGATAAGAGCAGGGTACCAAAACCAAGTGCCAGCATTATATCAGAACCTTTTGACCTATTATAATTTGACCTATTGGTGTTTGTTTTATGAAATTGAAGGCCCCAGATTTGGTACATATACATTCACTCTGTCATATGTTTTTGATGAACTTGTTTCTGTATTCATATGTAGTCACTTTCTTTCTCTCCTTTGACTAAGTTTGATTTGAAATATACTTTATAGATATCAGGTTTTTCAATCTGATTGCCAATTTTCTCATCCATTTTGTTGAACATGTTGCTGACATTCCTCTAGAGATCCTGGATTGAATTCATCTAATTGTTTGTTTGCCCTTTGAGGTTGTTGTTCATTTTTCATATCTATGTTAGGACCTTTGAGTTCATCAGTTCAGGTGTTATGATCTTTTGAAAGTGTCCTATTACCTTGCTTTTTCACGTTCTATATGTTTTTGTGTTGTGATTTGTACATTGTTTTGTTTTAAGTCTCTTTGGCTTTTATCTGGGAATTGTCTTAATTACTTTTCTATTGCTGTGAAAAAATACTATGGCCAATACAACATATAAAAGAAAGTATTTAATTGGAGCTCACAGTTCCAGAGGGTTAGAGTCCATGGCCAACACTTCAGGGAGCATAGTGGCAGGCAGGCAGGCAGGCAGGCAGACAGGCAGCAGGCAGGCAGGCAGCAGGCAGGCAGGCAGCAGGCAGCAGGCAGGCAGGCAGCAGGCAGCAGGCAGCAGGCAGCAGGCAGCAGGCAGCAGGCAGCAGGCAGCAGGCAGCAGGCAGCAGGCAGCAGGCAGCAGGCAGCAGGCAGCAGGCAGCAGGCAGGCAGGCAGGCAGACAGCAGGCAGGCAGGCAGGCAGGCAGGCAGGCAGGCAGCAGGCAGCAGGCAGCAGGCAGCAGGCAGGCAGGCAGCAGGCAGGCAGGCAGGCAGGCAGGCAGGCAGCAGGCAGGCAGGCAGGCAGGCAGGCAGCAGGCAGGCAGGCAGGCAGGCAGGCAGCAGGCAGGCAGGTAGGCAGGCAGCAGGCAGGCAGGCAGCAGGCAGGCAGGCAGGCAGGCAGGCAGGCAGGCAGGCAGACAGCAGGCAGGCAGGCAGGCAGGCAGGCAGGCAGGCAGCAGGCAGCAGGCAGCAGGCAGCAGGCAGCAGGCAGCAGGCAGCAGGCAGCAGGCAGCAGGCAGGCAGGCAGGCAGGCAGCAGGCAGGCAGGCAGGCAGGCAGGCAGCAGGCAGGCAGGCAGGCAGGCAGGCAGCAGGCAGGCAGGTAGGCAGGCAGCAGGCAGGCAGGCAGCAGGCAGGCAGGCAGGCAGCAGGCAGGTAGGCAGGCAGGCAGACAGGCAGCAGGCAGCAGGCAGGCAGCAGGCAGGCAGCAGGCAGGCAGGCAGGCAGGCAGGCAGGCAGCAGGCAGCAGGCAGCAGGCAGCAGGCAGCAGGCAGCAGGCAGGCAGGCAGGCAGGCAGGCAGGCAGCAGGCAGGCAGGCAGGCAGGCAGGCAGCAGGCAGGCAGGTAGGCAGGCAGCAGGCAGGCAGGCAGCAGGCAGGCAGGCAGGCAGCAGGCAGGTAGGCAGGCAGGCAGACAGGCAGCAGGCAGCAGGCAGGCAGCAGGCAGGCAGCAGGCAGGCAGCAGGCAGGCAGCAGGCAGGCAGGCAGGCAGGCAGGCAGCATGAAGGCAGGCAGGCAAGCAGGGTGTTGGAGCAGTAGTTGACAGTTTACCTGTTGATACAACAATGAGGCACAGAAAGAGAGCTAACTGGAAATGCTATGGGCTTTTTAATTCTCAAATCCCACCCCTAGTGACACACATCCTCCAACAAGGCCATATCTCCCAATTATTCCCTCACAGTCCCACCAGCTGGGAACCTTTGGGTTCAAACCCAAGAACCTCTGGGGACTGTTCAAACCAACACAGGGATCTTCTTATAGAGTGACTTGCTCTTGAGACCTTGATTTTCTATACCACTTGAGAACAGAAAGCAAACTGTAATGTCATGAAACCATACAAGCTAAGCTATAGAAATACTTTAAAAACTTATTGAAGTCTACTAATACATTACCAATGACCATGCAAAAGAAAATTCTAGAACAACCGTAGTATGTGTTGTAAGGTTAAAATTTAATTAGGGTAAGTGTGTAAACAGTAAGTGAATGAAATAAATGAAGGAGATCTGGGAAATGAGAAAATTAGGCTTGAAGGGAGTTAAATAAAAGAAAGAAAATGAAGAATGAAAGACTAAGAAGACAGTTATGGGGCAAGAAAGGAAAGGACAAGAGCCTAGAAAAAAATATTTCTCAATAAAAAGTCCTAGAACAAAATTATATAACTGTAGGAAGTTAGTAAAAAAAAAAAAAAAAAAAAAAAAAAAGAAAACACAGACTATTAAAAAATAAATCAATTGAGCTTCACAGCTGTATTTGGGTCAGTTGTTTGTGTTTTTAGTTGTCTCTATTTTCCTGAGAGTCAAAAAACTGTACTTACCTGTAAGGACAAATATTTAGAACATAGTTAGGGATTATGCTGGTTTAATAAAGTAGCAGTTGTAAGTTCTCTTCTCAAGATCTATTAGCCCTAAGTAGTTGGCTTAGTTCTCAGTTCCAGGAAGTATATCTTTTTTGTTAAATGGGCATGAAGTCTAATTACAGAGCTGCTGGTTACTGCCAAGATGTGAGCACCACTATTGCGACCTTTGGGTTATTGCACCATGACGCTCATTGTTGTAGCTCATAGGTAGCATAGCTGGGTGGGAGTAGTGGTTGCTTTCCTCCTTTGGAAGCTTATATGATGCCTTCTCGTACTATGAAAGCTAGACGTCCTGTAAGAGGCGTTCTGGTCAGTTCAGATCAGGGGCCTCTGGGCCCTGTATCTGAAGTGCATGGTGTCTTTAGCAATAGAGATTTACCTTCTTCCTTCACTGGGTGGGGTGGGAAAGCAAGGGCAATAGCAACAGTTTATAATGTTTTGGGAATCTCTTGAGCAATCCTGATCAACAACTCAAAGGAGAGATTCTCGTGCCTGGTGCTGTGTCCTTTGTTAGATAGTCTATGGCTCTTAGGGGCAGTGTTGTTAGCCAAGATGAAAAAATCCCAACTGATACATGCACATTACAACCCCTGTACCTAAGACTCATGGATTATTGTGGAAGATTGTAAGAGCCAGAGAATAGGACGTCTTCTGTGCAGTTGTATCTCTTAGAAATGTCAGAGAAGTTATACCTATGAGGTTTCACCAACGTGGATTTCCTAAACATTGTCTGAAAATAAGATAACACCAATGGACATGTTGCTGTAGAGAGGGGAAGGCTCACAAGGCTTCAACCCTAGTCAAAGAGCTACAGGAAATCAAGGAGAGCTGAGAGCAGGAGACATAGTCTTCTCCAGGGAAGAGGGCACCAATATCAAATGTCAGCCCTGAAACATTACACATATAAGTAACATTACACAGTCTGTGTTTGGGACTACACATATACACACCCCACAACAATTAAACAAAAAGAGGCCACAAACTTGAAAGAGATCAAGGGGGAGCCTATAAGACGGTTTGAGGAAGAAAGGGAAACGAGGAAGTGATGTAGTTACAATATAATTTTAAAAATGAAGTTATTTTTAAAAAGGCAAAATCAAGACTCTACTAAATGTGTAGTGTGGAGAGGAAGCAAAAAAAATGAGGGATTGACTGGGGCAGAAAAGAAAAGAAAAAGAACGCAGCTGCCCAATAATAAGCCTATATAAACAAAATTAAAACAAACACATGAAGGTGAATAGAAAATAAGAACAGAAAGGTTTTGAAGTACAACACCGTAAAACTGGGGTGGCGAGAGGGCTTGATGGTCAAGCCTGCCTGCTACTGTCTCTCTGAGGATCTCAAGTTCAGTGCCCCAGACTCCAGGAGAGCAATCTCTTACATTTTGTGAGTTTCAGTCTCTGTCTGTCTGTCTGTCTGTCTGTCTGTCTGTCTGTCTGTCTCTCTCTCTCACACACACACATTCAAATCATAAAATAAAAACTCTATAAAGTATATGGAGTTTTTAAGGAATAAATAAAAAATATTAATTCAAAGAAACGAACCCAGGTTACAAACGCCTCCTTTGTTGCAAATGGTAAAAGATGAAGAGCCTGACAGTCGTGTGGGCGAGCATCAGGTGGCACCTTAGTGGTTCTTTCCAATAGTTTCTGCTGTTGCTAAGTCTGTATTGGTTGGCCCGACTTAACTTTGTGGGCGGGGCAGGTTCTGTTTTCCTCAGCAGACCGCCCTGATCACAGGCCCCCTGCAGAGGCTAATGTTCTGGCGGGTGTTTCCCAAATGTGCGGAGAATGTGGACAGCAATCACAGCAGCTGAGATCTGTACCCCAGGAGGCCCTGTCTTAGTGCTTTCAAGACTCCTGGAGCGTTTAATCAACCCTGGTGGAGGGATGCAGCTGCAGATATCAAGAGTGCCACAGAAGGTAGCATTCTCCAGGGTGTGCAGCTGTGAAGGACAAATGATGCCTCTGGAGATTGACCCACCTGCCTGGCTCGGGCACAACTGTAAATCTGAATGGATGAACTCACCTGGAGGGTGGCTTTTAGGCTGCATTTGCTGGCCTTCATCCAGCCTGCTGTTCCCACAACTGCCTCTCTTAACCTTCCCTCTCAGTGACACTTTGGCCAACCAACTTGAGGCTACCTGAAATGTAGATGCTTCTTGCTTTTAGAACCCCCGGGGTTGTTCAGTTTCTAAGAAAAGGCACTCTCTCAAGATGGTCAGAGGCCTCTGCCCTCTTGGTCATACAGTGTGCTCAGTGAAGGGGATTTCCCTTCACTGCTTATCCAGTTCCCAAGGAGTTGCTGTCTCTCCAAGGCCTGTATGCTGGTTCTGAGGGTGGGGCAGCTCTTTCTCTTTTCTTATATTAGTTATATAAATTGCTGCTTATTTCCCAGAGTGTATACCATCTACGGTAACTTGCGTCTAATTATAATTCACAATGAACGTTTGTTTTCAAAGTTTTATTCGAGGATGTTCCCTGCCCCCACTGGATTCTTTTGAAGAATTAAATTATTTTTATTTGTTATTTTTATTTTAAAATTATTTTTATTTGTTAGAGAAGCAGTTGAAACTATGAATGGAAGGAATGAACTCTTCTTTATTCAGACTCTTGCTTTTATTCTAGTGAAGCCGATGAAGCCACCGTATTCTGAAAGCCACAGAGGTCCCTTTGTATCCCTCTAATTTATGGTTTCCTGGAAGAACAGCAACTTAGGTATCTCTTTCCTAATGTTGGGGAACACCAGTCATCTGATATATTTGTTTGCTTGGCATAAGTAAGCACTCATGGATCTGAGTAGTGAGTGGACTCACTGCCCTATATTTAGTGTGTATTTTTTCCACTGTAAATCAGTGGTTCTCAACCTTCTTAATGCTGCGACCCTTTAATGTAGCTTGTCGTGGTGAGGTGACCCCCAACTGTAAAATTATCTCATTGCTGCTTCATAACTGTAGTTTTGCTATTGTTATGAGCTGTAATATAAATATCTGATATATAGGTTATGTGATATGTGACCCCTGTGAAAAGGTCATTGGACCCCCAAAGGGGTCGTGATCCACAGGTTGAGAACCACTGCACTAGTGGTTAACTTCTGCCTGTGTGATTTGGGGTAGTGACACTCGTTTCATTATCCTGCATCTATCTATATGTAGACACAGCCTCTGGGGCTGCTCTGCCAGAGCCATCAAAACTGCAGCTTGAGAGCTTCTGGGAGTCCACGGTTAAGGTTTGTAGGTAAGGTTTGTTGTCAGCCAGGGTGCCTCATTGTCAGGGTCCCAGCCTAAGAACACTAATCAGACTAAAATCACTGGCTAGGTATCTATTTATCGTGTTTGTTTTTTTTTGAAAGAAAAGCCCAGTGATTTTGAAGGCATCTGGTCAGCACCACCATGTAAGTTGACTACAGTGTCCACAGTGAGCAGTGCAGGCACTGCTCCTTTCTGTGAGCACCTAAGCCCACGCTCTCCCCAGCCCTTTGTTCAGGACTAGGTGGTCTCCATCGCATCTTCTGAACAGTTCTCCCGGCTCTCTCTGTTAAAGCACAAGCGATCCTTTTGTCAGAATCTATTTTCCTCTTCTCAGATTCTCAGCGCCGAGGAAAAGCCTTAAGTCTGTCTTCTCCACTTCCAGAGCCCTTTGACCTCTGAGCTGTCATTTAGTGTGGTCATCGGTCATTAGGCTCTGGATCCTACTCTCTCTCGTTTATCAGTGGCTTGTGCTGTTACTGTGCCTATTTTTAAACCTATACTGAACATCTCCTAATGAGCTCTGTCTTTTACTTGACTTAACTTTACCCTTTGAAGTGATGGTCCTTCTCCTTGTCAGGCCAACTGCAGTAGCACGCTTAGTCTTTCCTTTATCCTGCTTGGAAATCTTCTGAAAATTCTTTCCTTTTTTTTTCTTTTCTCGGAAACTTTTTAAAAAAAATAAGTCTGATTTCATATGCTCTCCTTAATAAGAAAAAATGCAAATGTATTTGACCAGTGCAATTTATATTCATAAAGTATAATCACAAAGCAAGAGGCATTTCAGTAAATTAATGTATTTGTAACTATAAGAAATTTATATTGGAAAGTTTTAATATCAGAATTCACTGGGCTCATTTGTGTTTGTTGCTAAGTGGGAGCATTAATTAATTTGATTTAGCATTCTTTTTTCTCATTTCAGGTTTTTGAGTTTAATTTTCTGTCAAATGAAATTTTAATGGCTTATGTATTATGTGGTGAACAGCGATCTTTCTGCATTTTTTCTGTGGCCTGGACATCACCCCAGGAGAAAGGAATCTAGGTCTGAACTGTGTACATTCTGATACAATCAAACTTAAGCAAAACAGATGCCCTCCTATACACTGTGAGGACACTTGACTTGTTATAAATTCTGATCAAAATAATTTTCCAGGTAAGAGATCCAGTCACATAGTGGTGTATATGACAGGGCAAAACAAGGATTCCGGGCAACAAAGTCACCTCAGACTTGAGAGATACTGCATTTTTCTGGATCTGGGTTGTCCATCACAGCCTGGTACAGCTGTCTTTTCCTGCTCTGTGTCATGTTTTGTGAATATGCACATCAGTGTGCCCTGGGGAAGAGCTCCTGACATAGCTGCATGCCTCAGGCTTTTTTTGGTAAGGGCAGTGATTCTGTTGTTGACATCTTGTCCATCTTTTTAAATGTACCACATTAAGGGATTTCTGCAACACTTCAATGAATAACTTTACCTCTTTAGAAAGGAAGAATTACCAGTAATGGAAAACATTCAGTTCTTACATTCGCCCACCAACTAACCAGCTTATCTGTTTTTCTTGCATGAATCTGAAGACAGACACAGAAGCAACATACCATCTTCTTTCTTGCCAGTGTGCTCGTAGGTGCCTGGAATGGCTGCCTGAATCAGAATTCTCTCTTTTGTTTGGATTTGAAGTTTGTTTCCTTTCTTCAGTGTGCCAAAAGTTATTTAAAATAATGTCTACTTTTAAAAGCATCCCTCATGGGTTTGGGCATTTGTGTTTCAGATTGAAGAATGAGGTCCCCATAGTATACAGTTCCCAGAGTCGAGTAACTGCATTTATATTGTTATAAATTTTTGAGGTTGGAATCTCAAGTTTTTAAATTAAATAACTACAGTTAACTGTATTAAGTGTAAGGTTGAATTTGATCAAGAATGAGAAAAGCATTTATGACAACCCCTGTAAATGTTTAAATACTTTAGTTGTGTTTGTGAACATGAAATTGTGTTATAAGGAGCCAACACTGAGTGTGCGGGTTCCTCTGGGGTATATCTGACTTTTGGGAGATAAAAAAAAAATCTTGCATTAATGAAATTCTGCAAGTTTTGATTTAGTAGACAACATTTCCAGTATGTGTGAAGCAATTTTAAAGTGTGTGTGTGTGTGTGTGTGTGTAATTACTTGTAGAAATGGTTTAACTTTAATGGGGCATTTCTCGATCACATAATAGGAAAACTAACAGCTTTAATTAAGATTTATGAAGCATAAGAGGTAATACATTCGCCGTATTAGGTAATCGTTGGTGGGTGGTGTGATTTCAGATGTGGATTTTTTTGTTCTTCACTTCCTTATGCAGTTTTGGTTTAGAATTGAAATTGGTAGTGCTGGAATCTCCATGTCTCTGAGTAGATAAAACTAAATTTTACTTTCTTAAAAAAAAAAAAAACCTTTAATTACCAATAATAATTTAATTATGAACAGATACCATTCATTATGTGTTTTATGATTTCTGGCAACCCCAGGAGCCTGACATGGGGGAGAGAAAAGGCTGCCTGCCACTTTTCACAGATGAGTGGCAAATTTGAAAGCTGATATTAGAAAGCATCGATTCAAATTCATAAACTAACCCATTCATTTCAAACAAAGCCAAGTCAAAGTATTGTAGCCCCACTTCTATAAACTCTGTAATTATTTATTTATTTATTTATTTATTTGGGACTTAGCAGGTTGTGTTTATCTTACTGAGACTGCCTGGTTAAGATGCTAGTATGATGATCAGTGTTATCAACTCTAATTCTCAGACTAAAGTTTCTATAAGAAGTTAGACGTCCACAAGGCCTTCAGATGCAGTGCTGGGATCAGATGAGCTTGGATCCTCTTCCATGATGGTGGCTGGCCTCTTCCTGTTTCTTCATGCAGTAGACAGACTGTAGGGATTGAGAGAGGCAGATGGAAACTGCTTTTCTCCACTTGGTTTTGTCTTAGTGAGCTTCAGCTATCAATTTGACACAGCCTAGAATCACCTGAAAAAATCTCAGTTGAGTAATTGCCTCTATCAAGTTGGTCTGTGGGCATGCCTGTGCCAGACCGTGCCGATTGTCTTAATAATGTGAAAGAGCCCAGCCCACCGTGGGCAACACCGTGTCCTGGGCAGATGATCCTGGCTGTAAAAGACGCTCACCGAACATCTCAAGTCTGGGGGCATTCCTCCATGGTTTCTGCCTTGCCTTTCCTCATCGATGGACTGTGACAGGGAAGTATTAGCCAAATAGTCCTCTGCCTTTTCTAAGTTGCTTTTGGTGGTATTATTTGTCACAGCAACAGAGGGAACTGAAAGGCTTGTTAAATTTTTGCTTGCATTAGAAGTTCCTGCAGGGTCTGTTGGAACACAGGGTGCCAGCCTGAACCCTGGGAACTTTTAACTCAGAGAGTCTGAGACAGCCTGAGGATCTCAGTTTCTAGGTATTGCTTATCTTGCAGGCCCAGGAGCTACTGAGGACCATTGTAGGGAAGAGGATGGGAGTGAGGAAGAGAGGGGGAAGAGAGGGAGAGACAGAGAGAGAGAGAAAGAGAGCAAAAGAAGAAGACCATAGCTCTAGATACACACAGAAACTTTGTACTAGGTTATTTCTAGAAAGGTGCATGTGTTTCTCCTTTTCTTTGTTCTTTGAGTAACAGACAAGCTGTTTTCCCTAGAGCAGTGTTGATTTGGTGGAGGTCTAGAGGCACTTAGGAAAGAAACGCTTTCATCATATGGATTAGAACTGGGCCTATAGCTCAGTTGGCAGAACCACTGCCTGGCTATATTCTATAGAATATAGAATTCTTTCTCTATACATATATATTCTATGAGATATACATATATGTATATATGTATATGTATGTATATATGTATATGCATATGTATATATTATATATAATTCTCATCTATCTATCTTTGTATCTGTGTCTATCTATCTATCTATCTATCTATCTATCTATCTATCTACCTATCTAACTTTTATCTATGACCCTCCTTGCAGATGAGGGTCTTATGTTCAGAAGCATCACCTACTCTATTGTACAGTGCTGTACTGCCAGGGAGTTCAGTATAGTAGCTAGTGGTTCTAAAGTTGTATTGTGCAGAGACCAACCTTGGGACCCTGGGGAAATACAGATAGATTCCGTGGGGAAATGTATAGGCAGAGAGTCAATAGATCTGTGCTAGTGTTGAAGGCTCTGTATTTCTAGCATTAGCGGTGAAGATTTGCTTGCTGATAGTTCATGGGCTGCAGTGAGCACGGGGCCTGCGGATGGCTTGCATTGTGTAGGGTATATTTGCTTCGTGGCTCTGCAGGGAAATTTTCTCTTTCAGCATTTTTGTCCCACCACAATTTCCTTGTGGCCCAGTGGAAATACTCTGCTGTTTTCCTGTGGAATTTATGATGAACTTTGATAGCTGCTTTCCAAATCTTATATTCTGTCTCTATCAAATATAGGCTTAAAAAGTAATCTCTCTAGGTCTGATGTTCCCGTCTATAGACTGCAGGGTGAGGCTACATTGCTGACTTTTTCTTCCCCTATGTTAGTAACGTGGCAAACATTTAGCAATTAAATAAATAAATTCATACATGGCCTATGTTTGTGCATACACATATGAGTATTAGTTATAAACACATATGCTATATTTTATGGCTGTACATATTCTATGGTATATATATATATATATATATGTAAATATATCATGTTTATAATGAGCCATGTGTACCCCCCTTTCTCTTTCTCTCTCTCTCTCTGCCTAACATCATGATGGTGTTACCATAGAAAGCTGTGAGAGTGAAGGGGAAAGAAATTAAGTGGAGATGTAGGGAAAAATATCTGTATAAAGGTGATAATAAGTAGACTTAAAAATTTATGTTTAGGAGCATGATGGGATATTTGACCTTGAAAAGCAGCGTATCATTTCCAAATAGTGGGTGTGACCCAGCCCTATTCCCAGTGACGTACATAAGGCCAGCTGTGTCCACTTGGTTCTTTAATCAGCCCAGCTGGTCTTGTTGACTGTTGACATTCCCTTGTGGACCCTCATCTGATACCCAGCCACCCCTTCCTGGCAGTTGTATGAAATTCTGCTCTAATTGCACATGGCTTTGGGGTCTCAGGGAGGGGGTAGAGAATATAGGCTGGGGAAGGTGGAGTTGAGATGAGGTTCCATCTGTGCAGCCATGGGGAAGCTATTGTCTGTACTGAGCTAAAACTTTCTAGGGTGCTGCTGTAGAGTCACTCATGGTCCTACAGGCGATCATTCTGCTAAGCTCTGTAAACAAGCCCAGTACACTCACCAGCTCCCCAGGGGGTTCTTCAGTGAATTTGTACTTTGATTTATTGTTGGAACCTTAGGAGGAAAGAGTAGATGTTACTTAATCTTCTCCAGGAAAGGAATTTTGAGAACAGTAGATTTACTGAATTAGTCTGCAGGTAATTATGCAATGTAGCTGATTGAGGTATTCCAGACAAGGTAAGGGGTTTGCTAAAGGATTCTAAGACAAAGGCTTTCCATTCAGTGATACTGGATAAAACCATGCTATATGAAGCAACAGGAGAAATAAGTGTAAGCTTCTGTGGTAAGTGTAAACTTAGATGGTAGGAGTTCCACTGTCTCATGACAGAGCAAGACAAGTGTGCTTGCATAGTCTAATCTGGGCATTGGAGGATTTGGTGAACAATGGAGCAGAGGCAATGGGCACCCAGTGGGGAGAGGAAGCATTTGAGAAGAGAGGAAGGACGTAAAGGACAGGAAGAGTGGGAAGAGATAGAGGGCTTCTGAGAAAATAGAAGCCAGACTGTTGGCCAACTAGGCTGTGAGTGCTGGTGGACTCTGAGAGCCTTCTGGCCCTTTCATCCTCGGAAGCTGTGGGTAGCACAGTAAAGACACCAGGAAAGACAGAAGCATTGTTTATTTCAAAAGTGCTTGTTATGGAAAGTCCTTCTCTATCCTGGTATGAGCCATTGCTCACAATAGCGAAAGGATTCATTTTCAGTAGAATCTTCTGTCTAGGGAAAGGTGTTTTCCTTGTTGTCACTGGAGAGCAAGGTATTTCAACCACAGTTGTGGATCTCTGTAGTGAAGAGTCCTGGGTAGTATAGGATTCTTTGTAAGTTTTAGTATGAATGCATCTTCTCAGACTCTAACTTATTGTATTGGTTTCCTTAAGTGAAATTAGGTGGTTAGACCAAGTTAATGGCTATGTGTTATAATGTGACATGAAAGAAAGTGTGTGGGCTTTAGACTCAGCAAACCATGGCTATGAGTTACTTCTGCCCTACAAGGATGGATGTAAGTGTGTAACATGGGGCGAGGAACTCAAGGGACAAGAAACCCTAGGGTGCATTTGCTAAGCAATAGTCTTGACTCCCTCTGTCTCCTTGGTACATGGGACCTTCGGCTCTTTGATTATTCAGAGATTTCCCAGTTTGTAGCTCATGGGACACCAGAGGATGCTTTGGTTTTAGAAACCAAAATTTCTTGAAGTCATAGAACGACTAGAGTCATATTACAATTTGGTTAAACTTACTACCCAGTTAAGTGTAAATGGGGTGCAAAGTGATGTTGTTCTCAAGTTCTTTGCAGTAGTAACTGAGCAGTAAGAGGACTGGCTAGTCCTGGTGGTGTCTGGCTATTTCTAGTTACTGAAAAGGCATTAACCCATAACTGACAGTTGAAGGTTTAGAAATGTTCCTTGGGCCTTGGAGGGGTGTTGTACCATTTATACCCTCCAAAGGTTCAGGGAACACTGCAGAAGAGGGGATAGGAGCATCCAACAGCCAGAAGGTAGGGTGAGGGTCTGTGAAATTCTGTCCCTTAGACTTGAGATCATCATTATTTATAGGTAAAAAATGGCTGGGGAACCGCAGTGTTCCTTAGGCCACACTGTGGGTAGTTGGCTGGGAACACCCGCCCTGGGTTCTTCTAGCTGGAAGTTAGGCCCAGCTGCTCACTGAAGGCCTCTCCACGGCTCCTCAAGGCATGTCCGCAACACACGAGGAAGTCCTTGGATTTCCAAAACTGGTTTATTGGCATGACGGATGGTGGATGGATTTGGATACCCCCCCCCCCCCCATAAAACCCAGGGCAGACCTGAGTTAAATGGGGGGGGGGGACTGGGGAGGAATGCTTAATTGGCTCCACCCTCTGGCCTTCAGGTGCCTTATTAGTATGTAAATCTCTCTAGGGCCTGGGGCCTGTTTATCACACCCACCTGTGTACATGACTGAAGGGTGCAGGTTGAATGGGGATCAGACCTCATGTCCAAGGCCCGACAATTATTATCAAGAAGGCAACAGTGGTTATCTGAATGGGGTCCATATAAGACTGGGCCTGTCAATAGTCAGCCATGGATAGAGGAGTGGCTCATGGGCCCCACCTCTTACTGCTGCACTGTTGGTTATTGATGGATTCTGGGAGAGGAAGAGAGGTGTTATCATCACTGGCACACACCCCAATGAGCCCAGCAGGCTTCAGTGGAGAGCTCCAAATCCACAGTCAGGTGGACAGTCCTGGTTCAACTTAGTGAATCATGGAGTTGGAGAGAGAGCACAGTACTTAACTATGCTGACTGCTCTTCCAGAGGATCCCTGCTTAACTTACAGCACCCACACAACTAATACCTATCTATAACTTCAGTTCCAGGGGATCTGACACTGTCTTCTAGTCTCCTTTTGGTATCAGATACGCACATGATTCACAAATATACATGCAGCCAAAACAATCATATTCATAAAATGGTAAATAAATAAATTAAAAAGCTTATTGGGCCACAAAATAGATAAATAAACATAAACACGAGTATGGAGTATGTCCGTGTGTGAAACTGTCAAAGAACAAATGTAGTTAATTGGTTGATCCCACGCCAGTCTTTTCATATGAGAAAGTTCTCACACCCTCACATGGGACCACATGTTAATGGAAAACTTTGAACTATGCTTCGGTGTTTGTTAACCTCTTTTTCTTTAGGGCATCTTCGAGTATAAACTAAATGAGGTTTTAGTACACACTGCCAATGGCCTGCTACTCATGGCTATTGTCCTTTCTTCAGTGGATAGCTACAAATCCATAGTCAGTGGACTTCTTTCCAGCCTTACATGGGTGCTCTCTCTGTCTCATCTTCAGTAGGACTAATAAGTCCCAGGTTTGTATTTTGGCTACAAACTGGTCCCATGTCAAGTCCAGCTTATCATCTCTTTTAAACTCTGTTAAATATTCTTTGTAGCTTCAAGAGTTGAATCATTTTAATATAGAATGTTTTTAGTATTGGCTGTCACCAGGCTGTGGTGGCAATTGGCCCTCATGTCCTGGGAGACAATGAGAACCACATTGTCATTTGCTGAGATGGTCAAATGATACAGATGGGAAGGTATTTAGGGCAGTGCCTGACTCTGACCTAGCTGTTGGGTCTGAATCTTGAGTAAAGCATCTTTATCCTGACTTACTGAGAGTCTCTAGTATGTCACAAATAGCCCTCTGAGAAGCACTCGGTGTGGAACACCTGAGTGTCTCTTGCTCGGTGGAAGCCTATTTGCTGATGTGAATGCTTATCAGCATTGGGGTCACTGCTTGCTCTCCCAGGAGGCCACAGCTCAATGGAGCTGTCACCATTCAGTCTATTTTAGTGTCCTTAGTTTGTCTTTTTTTCACACTGCTATTTGTTCTGGTGCCCACAACCACAGGTTTCTCAACTTTTCTATCTACTTAGCAAACCAGAAGATTTTTCTCCCAGCAATGCAGCACACTAGAAAAACAAATTAGTGAAAACCAATGCTTATTTAGATTTTGTTTGTTCCTTTTTTTTTTTTTTTTTTTTTTTTTTTTTTTTTTTTTTTTTGTGGAAATCCAAAGCCAAAACCAAACTCTGGTTTTGTTGACTATCTGTTGTTTCTCTGCTTCTGGTATAGGTGTAGACCAACATGACATGCTTGTGGGGATTAACAGTTCTCAGCCAAAGATGCTGAGGAGGGGGAGTGGGGGGGGGAAGTGAAAGGAAAGAGGGGATGTCTCATTTTAAAGGACAGTTCTACAAGTTGGTTCAACTGCTGTCATTGGAAACTAGTCACTTGGAGTGATTCTGAGGGAAGTCATGGGGAAGACATCTTTAAAATACAGGTTGTTGGTTGTTTTGTTTTGTTTTGTTTTTCTCCCTCAAGAACTGCATGTTATTTAAATGTAGGTACATTAAAGGTAACTGATTAGATAGATGGGTTCATAAATCTATTTTTTTTTCTGTTAAATTACTGTCTGTGATGGAAATGAGACATAGTGTGCCTTGACTAAATCAAGAGATGCCAGTTGAACATGCATTTCATCACCCAGGCTATTTTTTTCAGCCACAAATCAGTAGAGGTTAGAGAGTAGGAAGTGTGGAGGCACATCACACAAAAGAAGACACACCACAAAGTACCAGAGCCAAGGAGAGATTAGAGAATGTGTTTTCCATCCATGAAGGAACAGATACTGGGAGATAGTACTCATCGATTTCTGAGTATCTGCTTATTCCGGGCCTCTTCCGAGTCCCCTTTGCCCTCGAAAGAGACACGTGAGGCAGTGTTCGGGTGGTTACCACAGCGAGGCTTTATTCTCGTATCAGCAGAAGCGGAAGACCCCAAGCCCGGGAAAGGCACTGCTATATGTACCCTAGAGTGGCGTGTTCACTTCTGATTGGCTGTTCACTCATTATCCCATATTACACCCCGGGATGGGCAGTGGCTTTGGCGCGCTTTTGCCTTTTGCACCTGCGCAGTTAGTTGTTTACTTGTGGGAGCACAGGATGCCCGCGCCATCTTGTAATGGCGAATGTTGTCACCCTCACCGCGGATCCTAACATCTGCTGTCAGTGATAAAGCAAGTGTGGCAGCACAGCACCTTCTCCAGAGATGTGTAGGGACTTGGATTAGTTTCATTCCTTGCAGGAGGAATGACGGTGCCTTCCATCCTTCTAGCTGTGCATTATGCTCTGGGGTGGACAGTTAAAGTGTGTCCCTGGGGTTTTCTTGTTATCTTAATACGGGATAAAATGAAAAATAAGCAAATTAATAATTTGGAGTATTTTCCATCTGAAACTTGGAAACCTGGGAGGAAAGGAGAGAGCATCATTGGTCCAGGCAGTTTTCAGAAGTGACTACATAGCTACCGGCTTAGGGGATGTCTTCTGAGCTTCCTTAGCTGAGGATGTGAGGGAGAAGCAACCTTAAAATACAGAAATGAAATGCTCATGCTCTTAACTGTGTGCCATGCGTCTTGAAGAGAGGGGTAAAGGTGATAACCAATCATACATATTACTTAAAAACTACCACCCCCACCCCACCCAAACCCAAGTTTTGCTTTTCCTGTAGGAAATACACTATACTTTTATAGGCAGAGTCCAGTGTTGCAAAGTTGTGAGTAATCCATATATAAATATCAAAGAACACTTGTGAGCCCATCCTCTCTTGCCCACTGTTCTTCTTTGTGAGTTATAGGACTGACTGATTATGGAAAACATACCTTGTATGGAAACTGCAGGCTCCAAAATGTTTCCACATAAAATATCGGGAAAGAAGTGTAGGTAAGCCCTGAATCAGTATGACTTTCTTTCTTTTTTTCTTTTAGAGAGGTTAAAATAAATTTCTACCACATAACTGAAACAGCCCATTATATCCACAGCTCCCATGCACCTGACCCAGGAGCAGGTGAACAGTGTGCCTCATTTCCACGTCATTGGCTGGTTTCAGAATGTGGTTCCCTTTGCCTCTGTACTCTGGAGAGCATGGCATGTATGTTCCCTGACTGGGTGACAGAACTTTGATGGGAGGAATCAGGGAGGAGGGGAGCCATCTGTAGCTCAAGGAGGCAAAGCAAAATGCAGTCACTTGCAGCATCACTGTGAAGAAATGAAAAAAAAAAATCCAAAAGGAATAGCTAGCAAAGAGTATATGTATGTATATGCATATGCTGTATATGTGCACATGTGTGTGTGTATGTCTGTATGTTACTTCAGCCTTAGAGAAGTTACTGTCTATGAGCTGACATGTTTTAATTTTTGTTCTGTTTGATACAATGAGTGCATATGTTGAAAATTCAGCATCATGTAGAAGACTTAGCAACTACTTCAAAGACCAAAGATACGATATTTTTGTGTGTGTAATTATTTTCCTTAGTCAAAATACGATTATATTCATTTATAATTATCTCCTGGTTTCTGATACATGATTGAGAGAGCCAAAAATCTGAATTGTTACAGTTCACAAGTTAATTTGGATCTGTATGGAGTTGATGCTTATTATAGGCTACTCTGGTCCACACAATAGGGTCAGCATTTAATTTTAGGTATAGAAGTTAATTTAAGTATGATTTCTTTCCAGGCAGTTGAATAAATTGGACTATAAAAACCAATAGGAAACTGGATCAATCTTTCACAGTCAAAAGATGCAGCAGTGTTCTTCCGTCTGAGAAGCAGTAGGCTGCCATGGCATGCTACAGAACCTCTACAATGGGATCAGTCCCATTTTAAAACATCTTGTTTAAATATTTATTTCTTGTGTGTGCACGTGCACACACACTCCCCGGGGTTAGGGTGGTAGTGATGCATGTGTGGTACAGTGTAGTCTGAAGGTCAGAGGACAGTTGTAGGAGTGTGTTCTCTCCCTCCGCTTATAGGTCTGGAGCAGGTCATCAGGCCTTGGCTGCACACACATTTCCTATCCCACTGGATCACCTCCCAGGCCATGGTCTTGGTCTTTTCTTCTGAAATAGGGTCATATGGAGCCTAGGTTGCCCTGGAACATAATCCCGTGTTCCAGCCTCCTGTACTGGGATTACAGTGGTGGCTACCACACCCAGCTGTCAATGAAGATTACGGTGATATTAGAAGCTGTTTTTTCCTAATGACTGTAGGTTACTGAGTTAGTCTGTGTGTGGTTCTTGATATTAAGAAAGAAGAGACCAGATTCTCGCACATCGTTACTCCCCCCCTACCCTCTTTCTGTTTCAAAATGATGTTTAAAAAAAAAATAAAACTGGCTTGATTGATTCCCTACTCTCACAGTTTGCCAGTTCAACAGGTAATTTGTGTACATATGTATGCGTGTATTTGTGTGTGTGACCCCATCCCTGTTTATGTACTAGCTTGCATGGGATACAGACTTAGAGTGCCTTTGCTAGAAGCCTCTCTGTGCACGTGTGTATTTGTTGATTTATGTGTGCATAAAGCCATGGTATATTTGATAGAATTTTGGTGAGTATATATGGGTGTATGTCATGTGTGGGTTTACACGTGATACAGAGCCACAAAGCCTTTGGTGGAAACACTGTCATATGCAATGGTGGCAACACCACACACACACACACACACACACACACACACACACACACAGATATTTATATATATTACTGACTTTTAGTAATTAACTATTTTAAGGAAAACAATGATTATCATAAAGATTTTGGTTATTCCAGGATTTTTAGTAAATGCCACTGGATCAAAACACGGATGCCCATTTTTCAATTGTACAAACCATCGGGAAGTCAAAGCTGTGGCATGCTGCAAGAAGACAAAAAGGGTCTTGGGTAAATAATTTCTCTCAGAAAGTAGAAGCAGAATATTCAGCTCAGCATGCTAACCCTACCATGGATTCCCCACGAGACTTCGGCAGTTATCTTATTCATTTTCTCAGGTTCCCTTATTTGTAAAGTAAGAGGAGATGGTGGTACATGTTATTGTGAATATGAGCTGAATTAGTACACATAGGTGGTGAGAACCAGGCGTGTACAGGCTTCTTAAGCCCATTGCTTCCTGCTTTTATCATTATGATGAGTTCTGTTCCTACAGCAGCGCTACCTACCCCCAGTTGCAGCACCTAATCACTGAGTCCTGTTTCTAAAAGCCAAGTGCCCGGAGAGGAGGGCAGGCGGCTACACTCTAAGAGCTACCCAGGCTGGGCATTGTATTCATATATACAGAGATGTTATAGGCGAATATCGGGCTCTGCTAGGTACCTGCTCATATTTCTTGTGTCCTGGAACAGACATTGCTCAGAGACACAGGGATACAGAATTTCTTAAGAGAGTACTTCCCAGGGTACAGATGAACCAGAGCTGAAATACTGGTAGCAGCTGAATGGTGTTTCTGTTCAGTGAACTGGCACTGTCCAAGGAAGATACACAGCAGTTTCAGCCTTGGGGGGTGGAGTTTCCCTTCTCTCTCAGGAATGTTTGTTTCATATGCCAATTTGAACTCACTCCCTACTCTCCTGCCACTTAGATGTGCAGTAAAGCAAATAAATGAAGGAATAAACAAAATCAACGGAATGGGGTCTCCTGTAGAGGAAAGAGAAGATCTCAATTGAATCTTTATGATCCTGAGTGCTTGGTCCAAAGGCACTAATTCTTTCCTCCAGTGAAACGCAAATAGATGCCAATAAACCACCAAAATGACAACAAGTAAATTTAAACTTTGTTGCAAATATGTTCTTCTTCAAGCCTGATTTCATTAGTCCAAGCCTTAATAATATCAGTGCTCAACTATTCCTTAAGGAGGGAGTGAAAATTAATGTCTGAAAGAGTTGCCAGAGGCACAATTGCCATGCAAAATAGTATTGTTATTTACATTACATGGCAAATCTATGCCCAAGGCAATAAATAAATTATGCTAAATAGATGTAAAACTCGGTTTTTTTGGCCTTTAGGTGTTTAAAATACAAAGGTGGGAAAAAATAAAAGGGAGATTCAAATTTAGAGGGTACTTTATAAGGAGAAAAAGTTTTAGATGGAACAGTCCACGAATGAATTCCTGTGGTTTTCCAGGATGCTTTTGTCTTGCAGATAAGATGTTCTCCATCCTATAGAGAATGGAAAGTTGAGTTAAGAGCGCTTACTGATTAGATAGATAGACGTTTAGATGTTTTCAAAATGAAGACACTGAAAAATAAGATGAGCTAATTTTATTCTGCATGGGGTGCTTGATCCCAAACCTTTTCTTGCTTTTGAAATATAAGTGTGTGTTGCAGGTCATGTGTACAGACCCTCCTGCATAAGACCATGATGGGGAACCTAAGAATGGTAAGGGTTGATAGATACCTGAATCCAGAGACACACTGCTGCCTAGAATGTTCTACTGCTTGTGTGTTGTTTTCATTTTCTTTATTACCTTTTCTGTTTGGGGGATGTAAAAATATTTTTCAGGACTGAGGAAGATGTCTCAGTCAGTGAAGTGCTTGCTGAATAGGCAAAAGAAAGAAAGGAAGAAATGAAGGAAGGAAGGAAGAAAGGAAGGAAGAAAGGAAGGAAGGAAGGAAGGAAGAAATGAAGGAAGGAAGGAAGGAAGGAAGCCAGGCACAGTGGCCTGCACCTGTAACCTCAGCACTGAGTTAATGGAGACAAGGGGACACCTGAAGCTTGCTAGTGACCTAGCCAAGACAAATCAGTGAGCTCCAGGTTCAGTGAGAGACCTTGTCTCAACAAATATGGTGGACAGCAGTGGAAGCATGCTAACTGATGTAGGCCTCCCTGCTCCTACACACAGGTGTACACACAAACATGTACACACATAGGCCGCACATACACGCACAAACATGCTCATATAAACATGTGCATGTATATCACCCATACCACACACACACACACAGTTTTTCCTAAGTACTACCTCAGAGTATCTACAGAGACCAAAAGAGGTTGTTTGATCCTCTACAGCCTGAGTTACAGGGTAACACTGGGAATTGAACTCAGATCCTCTGCAAGAGCAGCAAACGCTCCCTAACATTTATTTTTCATGCAATTAGTTGGTTTAAGGAGAAATCAGTATAGTCTGTCATCATCCTCTTTGATTCTGAAACCTTTTGTTCAGTGCTGTGGAATTGTTCTCCCTTTCCCATGTATTAAACTTGGATGTGATGACATCATTCTCTGCAGAAATACAGTATTTCACGTATTTGGTAATGATTCTGTGTTTGGCCTCTAGGCAGGGAAAGAAACTATCTAAGACGGTCATTGCTCTTATTTTTAAAAGGTCTCCGAGATCTCTAGTCCATAACCTCTACTGGTGTGTCCTCTGATATTTCATGATAATCTTGTATTTGTTACAAGATATTCTTTATGGCTGACTTATTCCCATTTCATCTTGTTTGATGATCTGGGTAAACGAACAACAGGTCATCAAAGGTTCCTTGAAATCCTTTATCAGTTCTTCAGGGTTTGTTGTAGCCTTACAGGGTCTGATTTTCATATTTGGAGTGGCCTCTGGTCACCTTCTCATTGTCTTAATTTTTATCATGTGAATCAAATGCTGGTTTGCAGAACACATGTTTAGGGCCCTGGGCATTATTGTACGAGTATTATAAGCAAAAAATGACCCCTCATCTGTTCAGTTTGGTTTATCTATTTTTAATTCTTTCTATTCATTTAATCTTCTCTCATACATCTCTTCTACCTCCTCTACCCCAGACCCATCTCCCCTATATTTCCCTCCAGAAAGAGCAGGCCTCCCAAGGCTATCAAATGAACACAGCATAACAGGATACAATGAGACTTGGCACAGACCCTCGTAATAAGGCTGGGCAAGGCAACCCAGAAGGAGGAAAGTGGTCCCAAGAGCAGGCAAAATAGTCAGAGATACTTCTGCTCTCACTGTTAGGAGCCCCTCAAAAATCCTAAGCTACACAACCATGACATATATGCAGAAGACCTAGCTCAGACCCATACGGATGCTGTGACTGTTGACTCAGTCTCTGTGGACTCCCGTAAGCCCTGCTTAGTTGATTCTGTGGGGTATGTTCTTGTGGTGTCCTTGACCCCCACCTCCTACCCCAGGCTCCTACAATTCTTTTATCCCTTTTCCCTGGGATTTCTGGAGCTCTGCTAATGTGTAATTTAGACTCTCCACGTAATGTTGCTCTCTGCACTTGCTCCTATCTGCTGGTGGAGAAAGCCTTTCTGATTACCACTGGACAAGGCAATGATCTGTGAGTATAGCCAAATATTATTGAGAATCATCTTATTATTTATTTATTTATTTATTTATTTATTTGTTTGTTTATTTATTTATTGGTAGCATAGAGCATGGGCTCCATCTTATGGTATGGGCCTCAAGTTAGATCAGTCATTGGTGGGCTACTGGCAGAAGTTCTGAGCCACCCTTGCTCCAACACATCTTGCAGGCAGGACAGGTTGTAGGTTGAAGGCTTTGTGGCTGGGTTAGTGTCCTAGTCCCACCACTGGAAGCCTTGTCTGGTCACAGAAGATGGCCAGTTCAGGAGTTTTCCACATTGGCCTCCAATGCTTCTAATTCCACTCATGTCTCGCCATGGTCTCTCCCTCTGTCCCTCTCTCCTCCACTTGACCCTTTCTGTTCCTATCCCTACCTGCCCCCAGTTCACCTGAAAAATCTATTTCCCCTTCCCAGGGAGATACATCCATACCCTAGAGACCCCCTTGTTACTTAAGTATGCTACAATTCACAGACCCAGAGAGGGTATCTTTTACTTTACAGCTATTATGTACTTATAAGCGAGTACATACCATGTTTGTCTTTCTGGGCCTGTGTTATCTCACTCAGGATGATTTTTTTTTTTCTCTTTCCATCAATTTGCACACAGATTTCATGAGGTCTTTTTTTTTTTTTTCTATTTACTTATTCTTCTTTCAGATGATAGGTATCATATTTTTTTTTTTTTTTTACCAGCCAAGTAATACTCTATCATGTAAATGTATCACATTTTCTTTATCCATTCTTCAGTTGAGGGGCATCTGGGTTGTTTCCAGTTTTTGGCTATTACAAATAAAGCTGCTATGCACAGAGTTGAACAAGTGTCCTTGTGGTAGGATGGAACATCCTTTGGGTATATACCCAAGAGTAGTATAGCTGGGTCTTGAGATAGATTTATTTTCTGAGGAACCGCCATATTGATTTCCATAGTGGCTGTACGAGTTTGCACTCCCACCAGCAATGGAGAAATATTCCTGTTTCCCATCCTGGCTAGCATGAGCTGTCACTTGTGTTATTGATCTTAGACATTCTGACAGGCAAAAGATGAATCTCAAAGTAGTTTTGATTTGCATTTGCTAAGGATGGTCAACCTGGTTTTAAATCCCACTTTCAGCTGAACCTTCCCAGCCTGACTCTAATCTTTATTTTCTTCTCTTTCTACAAAAATTCATCCTGTTTCTTGAAAATCAACTCTGTGCTGTTCTGAGGTTTATTCTAAAGGCCACCACTGTGTTTTAATGTTAGCGCTGTGTTCTAGAACAAGACTGTGCTATGTGTCTTTGTTTTTGTAACCAATATCAGACTTCCCTGACTCAGTCAGACACATGCTTTGCATTCAAGCAGGAACTCAGAGTCCATCTGTATCTGGAATACCTACAGTTTTGTATGGTTTGACTTTGGTCAAGTCTAAAGAATATTAATATAGAAAATATTTGTCAAAATTGATCATGGGTGAGGAGATGGTGCGGTGAGTAAAGTGTTTGCTCTGCAAGTGAGAAGAGCAGAGTTTAGATCCCCAACACCCATTCATAGAAAACGTTTCAAGTCAGTGGTGCATGATAGTAATCAAAGATGGGGAGGAGACATAGGAGGTCACTGGTCAGCCAGCCTAGCCAATCAGTAAGTTCAAGGTCAAGTAATGAGAAGCACTACCTCAGAAAGAGAGAGAGACAGAGAGGGACAGACAGACAGAGAGAGAGAGACAGAGAGAGACAGAGAGAGACAGAGAGAGACAGAGACACAGAGAGACAGAGACTGAGTGAGTAGTGAGTTCTGGCCTCTACAGACAAATGCATGCTTACTTGCACTACTTTTTATAGTCCTAATTGATCTTAATGTATTACAAACCTTGGGCAATTATTAAGCCCCGTGACACCCCAGTTCTCCTACTTTCCATTTCCTCCACTCTCTGATTCCGTTTTCTATTTTCTTCATATCTTCCTTTTACCCCCCTCTTTTCTTCTTTCTTGCTTTCGGATGCAAATTCACATCACTGGCTTCTTACATTCTGTTTTTTTTTTCTTTTCTTTCTTTTTTCTTTTTCTTTTTTTTTTTTTAAGATTTGCTTTTACTCACCTGTGGGTCTGTGTCTGTGAGTATATGCTGTGTGTATGCAAACACCTGTGGAGACCAGAAGGTGGTGTGAGATTCCCTGGAACTGGAGTTGCAAGTAGCTGTGAGCCATGGGGACATGGGTTCTGGGCACCAATAATCTCTGTCCTCTGGAAGAGTCTGGGGCACTCTCAGCTGCTAAGTCATCTCCGCAGCCCTGTTGCTGCCTTCTTTTTGAGGAACTTTGTTCTCCAAATTTTCCTTTCTATTTTTGTCTTTGCCTTGGTAACTCTCTGCCCCTCTCCCTCCAGTATTCCCTTCCTATTTCTTCTTTGTTTACTCTCAGTTGATAGTCTCTGCACAGAGCTGTCTGGGTCCCCTGACCTCACAAGAAGCTTCCTGAAGAACCGCTTAAGAAAAACAAGGCATTATGTATTACCCTACACATTCTACAATCGCCCTAGCAATTTAGTAACTACGCTCCAATTTAAACCAGGCCTCAAGGCAACAAAAATTGCACCAAATGCCAACTAATTTACCAAAGGTAGAGGAGGCATATTTGGGAGTCAATTCCCTTCAAGCCATCTGATTCGTATTATTGACTCATTTAGAAAACAGAAAGTGAACAGAGACAAGTTTTTAAGGAGTTTGGTTTCATGCAAATAACTAGCAATTGCAGCCCATTATTTTTATACCACGACTTCATTAGTCATATCCCTGTCAGACCTGTGACCAGTGTCAAATGTTTTCAAAAAGCACACCAGGACAGGCATGGAACTCATCAGCCTGTGTCAAAGGTCGCTCTCATTAAGGAGTCAAAATGAAAACTTTCAGTGTCTCCAACACATCGCCCAGCTATCCCCGGTACTCCCACCCCCCACTCCTGAGCCCAAGGCCTGCTAAGCACCTCCAGCTCCCCAGACATTCAAATAAGATCAAGATGACAGGGCCAGAAAATGAATAGGGCTCTTACCCGGCTGGACCTCATAATCCAGCACTGATTGAAACAACCAGAAAGCTGTTTGCCAGGTCTTATAACACCATTTCCTGAGGTTAAACATAACATCTCAAAATGAAGCAATTAGGGGCTTCTCTAAAACAGGAGTCTTCAGTAATTAAAAAGAAAAAAAAAAAGAGGAGTCAGAAAGAAAAGACAAAGAAAGAAAGGAAGAAAGAAAAGAAAGGAAGAAGAAAGTAAAGACAGTTATGATAGGTGCTGAGCACTGGGTAGAATTTGGTTTGTTTATTTCCCTTCTTGGAAAGGCGAGTTTTGATTTTGGAGGTAGGAAGTGAAGGTTAATTTATGCACATCAGTGTTGTAATGGTGGGTTTTAAGGAAGTTGTAAAACTGAAACCCATCTTTCCCGAGACTCAATTAGACACTTCGAGAACAGCGGAGCTATGCTGTGCCACCCCCTCCTCCCGCCCCTGCTTTTGTTTTGAATAGTAACGGCTGTTTTGAAGACTGTCCACTTGGTGGGCACAGCCACGGTAGGATTATGCTCTGTGGAATTTGAAAAGGGGTCTAGAGGTGGCTTTTCTCCTTTGAAATCTTTAGGCCATATTTTGGTGCTGATGTTGGATTTATTCCTGGGGAGGGACCTGAGATGGGTTATGTCCTGTCTCCATCCTACTTGGCTGTTACAGGAGCTTTAAGATTGATGAGCAGATATTTCCAGCATCTCACGAGCTGAATGTCAAGGAAGTCTCTAGTTGTCACTATGACATTTTTTTTTTTTTCAGAAACAAAATACGATTTAACAATAGGAAATGCTGAAATGTGATGACTATATTGATTTCTAGAGAACACACAGTCTGGGCCCACATGAAGGAGCTGTCTGGGGATGCTTGATTTAATTCTGCATTAATTTCTGTGACTTTCTCCTTGCTTACTTGCTTATGAAGTCAATTATGCTTAAGAGATTCTTTCAGCGTGTATAATGTTACTTGTGTGCATGTTTTCAGGGCTGACCATTTGGTCTTGTGTAATCAACTGGTGTGCTGCTTCCCTGGGGGTGGGGGAGACCGTTTCTCCTGCTCTCAGCATTCCTTAGTTGCCTGTAGTTTTTTTGTGTATGGCTGAAGCCTCCCTGTCCACTTGGCATGTTTATTGCTGTCCTCCTTGCTCAGCCCATGTTTGGGCAGTCATGTGGGTGAGACTTTATGAGTGGAACTCCTGACATTTCTAGGAGATACAACCTTAGAGCCAGCTCCTTGATCCCTGCTCTTAACAGTCTTTCTGATCCCTCTTCCAAAATGTTTCCCGAGGCTAATGTACAGGGAGGGATCGTGTGATGTCGTTTAGATGGAGAATGTTATCTTTAGGAATATATATGCATAAACATATATATGTAACAACAATTAATGCATAAAGAGGCCATGAGCTTGGATGAGAGCAAGGAAGGCATAAGGGGAAGTTGTGAAGGGAGGAAACATAAGGGGAAGATGATGTAATTATAGTCCTATCTCAAAAAATAGAGGGAATAATAAAATTCGCGTAGGCAGAAGGGGGGGTGGCGGTGTTTCAGAGCAGGGCAGGGAGTTGGACGTATGGTCAATGTATACATATGGATAAATTGTCAAAGAATAAATAAAAGAAAAAAAGAGTTTCCTCCAGTCTCCTTAATTACCTTTTCAGGAAAATAAATCCCAATGCAGGGGTATTTTTGGTCTCTTATTTGTTTTCCAGAATCTTGCTTTTAAATCTTGTTAGGTTCACTTTTATTGCTTACTGATTTGTGTGCGTGCATGTGTGCATGTGCACATGCTTGTGTGTGTGTGTGTACATGCATGTGTGTATCTATGTATGGAGGCCAGAGGTCAATGTCAGTAGCCCTCCATCTTATGTCTTGAGGTAAGAACTCTGAATCTGGTACTTACTGGTTTGGTGAGAGTGGATGGCCAGCAGGTCTCAGGGAGGTCTTGTCTCTGCCTCCCCAGTGCTAGGATTATAGGCGTGAGATGACGCTCCCAGCTTTTTCACATGGCTTCTGGGGATCAAACTCAGGTCCTCATGCTTGTGAAGCAAGTATCTTACTGACTGCACCATCTCCCTAGCTCACTTTCAGTTATCTCGATGCGGGGATATTTCGAGAAACATTTTATTTTATAGGTATTTGATATGTGCCTTCAAGGTGAGCTAAAGGGAAATGAATTCAAGATTGTGAGCGGCCCACAAAAGGCACCCTTGAACAGCCATTGTGCTGAGGACAGAAGCCTGCTGTTTGTGTGGTAAATGCCCCAAACCAGAAGCATTATTTTAAGCTTCTACATCCAGTCTGAGGTTCATCACCAAGGTCTAAACACATATCCTAAGAAATGGCAAGCCTTCACACTAACGATACTACTAATATTGCCTTTGAGTGGGGTTCTCATGCTGGGCTGCGGCTTTATATCCTGCTAGTTAGCAGCACCAGCCATGAGAGTTGTTCCGAGTGTGTTTTACATTAAGGAGTTGATTGGAAGGTACTCTATAAATTAATGGTTAGGCTTTAAAAAAAATCCCCTCCATTGCAGAGATGGTTCTGGAAGGTAAGATGAAATTGTATTGAACTTGTGGTCTAAGTTCCACAAGCCGTTGTTTAGTGTGCTGAGAAGAACTCTTGCCTTTTCCTGTCTCTCGCTTGCTGTCTCAGGGCTTCACAACATCTGAACAAATGGGACGAACTAGGCATTCCTGACTGTTCTTTCTTGTGCACTGGGCCCGGAGGAACAGATTCACCAGGGAAGGACTTTCACTCTTTACCTGTGGTCTCTCCTTTTCCCGAGGGTGAGGCATCTGTGATTGATGCCCCTGGCGTAGGGGCTCTCCCTCACCCCTTCAGGAAACAGGAGGGCCAGAGAGATAGCGCTCAAGTTTTCTTTCACAGTCTCTGCTCCCTAACTCTAATCACCTTCTGCTGTGGGAAAGAGATGAGATGAGGCCTAAAAAACCGATCATTGTCCGCCTCTTAGATTAATGCAGAGAAAGCGGTATTGTCTGTTGAATGGATAAATCTTCCTGCCGTCACTCAAAACCTAAATTCAACGCTACTTCATCTCTAAGAGGCTTATCTTCCTTGAATAGACCCTTGCAGCTCAAGTAAGAGGCGATGTAATGAAGCGTGTTTTTTTCTTAAGTGAGAAACATGCTGTAAAGAAGGAGAAGACTGCAGCTGTTCTGAAGGGGCTCTGCAGACTCTCGAAAGACTTGTCATTTATCTGGTCTTGCGTGACATCAAATGATAGAAGATCAAGTTCAAAATCTGCCAGAGCAGCTCAAAAGGCCTTCTTCATCTATTAATTAAATAGTGCTTATTAACATACAATGTTGTGCGGCTGGGACTCGTATCAAACACGATGGGAAAAATATGGAAGCTGCTTTCAACACTTGCCCTCCAGGCGGTGTTTATTAGGAGGCAAATAGCTTGGGAAATGGCGATGGTTTTACCCAAAGCCCAAAGTTAATATTGATGCCATAATATGTGGTTAAATGAAAGAGCCAGTAGACAGGTGGTATTAGGCAGATGGATAAACTCAAAGTGACGGGCTGAGATCAGGGAAGAGTGTATGCTTTTTTTGTGCTAGTAATTAATTCAACAGTCTCCTCCACGATGTAGGCTCACTGACTTCTCAAAAGTTAAACGCATGCAACACACACATGCATACATAAATTGCTAAAGGTAATTACTTATGTACCTCGGCCAAACTCAGGCTACTGCATTACGATGAAGTTTAACGTGAACTTTGGGATGAACATCAAGATTTTCATCACAGCAATAAATTTTTACCAGATAAGGATAATTTTAGTGACATTTCATCATCTGCTGGCTTAGGTTTGTATGTACAAGTCTTGCTTTATTGGTCTGTGTGCAATTCAAAGGCACCACATTTAATCTTAGAGCGGCAGAAAGCAGGCCATGTTCCTCAGAGAAAACAGTAGGTTAAGAAGGTGCCCAGAGAACTGTCTGTGGTCCTTGGTAATTTCCATTGGGAAAATGACAGGATTTGTGTCAACAAGGATGTCTTGCTGGCTTTTAAATTCCCATTGGCTACTTGAACTTAAGGGAAACAATCATTAGTAAAATTACTGAAGAAATTTCTGTTTCTAGTTTCAAATTTATGTCACATATTTTTTTTGGAGGTAGTATTTTATAGTTATTAATGGATGACACATTGATTCATAGAAGCTGATCATCTAAACCTTGGATATTTGAACAAGAGACAGTACATTAAGAAGCAACTACCTCCTTTTTACCAAGCATCAAGACTGAGTGCTCACTCCACCGACTAACGATCCTAATGTGGCCAAGGAACGGATAGCCACTTGATGCTGGCTAATAATTCCAAAGCTGTATTATAACCATTACCTTTGACTTTTCCCTTTAACAAAACTACTCCTTGGTTCACCAACCACGTGAGCCACAAGCCTGCTCTGAAAGTTGCTTCCTACGTCTAGATGTTTTGCAGAAATACTGAATAGTCAACTTCCGAAAGATGTGCAATGAAATGGTGTGTGTGTGTGGGGGGGGTGCAGCATGGAAATCACATGGACTGTACTTCAGAGAGTTGCAGGCTTCCAAAGGAAATCCTGAATAAAGCTCTTCATTGGATTCTCTGAACAGGATTGATGAACAATGTGTGTTCATTTTTCCATCCATTGATCATCTGATACATCCACTCTTCATTCCAAGGGTTTCACACTGTAAATCTGCTGTTTTAGTAACTCTCAATCCACCCGCCTGGGTTTTGGAGGTCATCAGTGTGATGGTGACGTGTGTAGTCTTAGCTGTCCCATTCACTCACTGTCATGAGAGCCAAAGGGAAGGGAAATATTACTACATGCTTGGTACAAACCTGTTTATAACAGGAAAGCACCCTGCAATAGATGTCTTGGTGGTGGAGTGCCAGGAACCGAGATCTGCTTCCCGCTGTTGGGACCTTGGTGGAGCAGGAGCCTTTAAAGCACTGACTGTCATCTGCTGGGCTCGGTACTAAGCTTTTTCTGAGTATCAACTCACTTAGGCTTCACAATAGTTCTGTGAAACAGGGTACCATTATTTCCTCAATCATTTTTTAACAGATGAGAAAACAAGACAGAGAGATCTCAGTGTACTTCCTTGGGGCCACACAGCTCAAATCAAGATTCCAATCCAAAGTCAAGCTCCAGAATTTATGCTTTTAACATGATATCCAGCTCAATGACTACCCACACACCACACAGTGAAGAAGTCAAGACTCTTCATATATACTCTAACATACCTGGGCTAGGCTAATTCTATGTCAACACGATGCCTAAATTACACTTTGACAGTCTTTTAGCTTTGGTTCTTCAAACTTGTGGATGGCATTTCTAATTCCTCAGCTGTGTGTGCATTGTATGTGGGTGTGAGATATGACTTTAGGGAAATGGACATTTAAACGTTAACTGTGGACCTGGGATGAGTCTGATTCCCTCCAAGCCCGAGTGCACACCTTACTGCTATCTGGAGCAACACATTGAAAGTGCTTGACATAGACCATATCATATAATGACTGCCACTGATACAGACTGCTCAGCTTTAACTGGGGCAGAAATGACCATTAGAGAGGTCATTGTTTCAGAATGTTGAGGTTGGGGAAGACCATGGTTTGCATAAGTTATGCATAACCTCTCTTACTCCAGCTGAGTAAAAAATCTAATACCTCTCTTTGATACGCCAGCTGTACCCAGGCTTCCCTGGGACCCAGGGTGCATTTTATCTTGAACTACGAATTGCGAAGATTTTTATTGTCCTCTGTCACAGATATAGCATCTTTTTACTGTGGTTTTTGATGCGTTAAATATGTTTTTATGGTCCTCTATGTCTACTGTACCTAGCATACTGTTGGTACTTAATAAATGCTAAATAATAATAATATATGTGCATATGAGATTTGTGGCCAGAGATGACATACTGTTTTAGGGATCTGAGATTGTTCTTCTAGTGCCAGGGGGAAACACACAGAAGAGCATATTGCTGGGAATAGATTAGAAGGAGCCATCAATAGCGATGTCACTTCCTTAAAATACGATGTGGCTCAGTCAGCACAAATCATAAGCTCCATCTCCTACCTTACATCATTGAGCAACTCCAGTGTGGAAAGTTGAATTCTGGGCATAATAGAAATGGGTGTACGAGCACCTTAGAATTTTGCAAAAGAGCAGACGATGCTGTCTTTGCTTGCACATCAGCGAATGTGTAGAGTTTAGAGGGAAATACTGACACAGGCTGGGTGGTTTCTTTTTAATTCTAGGAGAACCTGTCTAAGAAGGATTTGTGGGTGTTCGTGGAGAAGAAAAGGGCTCGTGGTGTCATCTTCTTAGGAACTAAGGAACTTCCCTGACTCATTATGACTTGCTCAGAAACACTTGTATCTATCCATTACACCAGTTGAGCTTGTGAGCACCTGTGTGTTTCCAGCTGGATGTCTCCCAGAATATCAGTGCTCACCCTTGTGGTAGCAGCCTTGCAAGCCCTGGGAGGAGGTGTTTGTAAGACTGAAAGCAGGACAATGAAGCATCCCCACATGGTCCATCTGTTTACTCATGCCCTTTGCTTCTGCCCTGATTAGTTCACTGGCAAAGAAAACAGGAAGGTGTGGACCCAGATTTTGTGACTCATTGGTCTGTTCCTCTTTGGGGAAGACAGTGGTCATATTCTCTGACATTGCCCAGGGGTCTGGTTTGCTTTATTCCATCAGGCAAAAGTTTAAGTGTGTTGTCCCTTCTCCTGCTCCCTCCCCACAGGAATAAAGGGGGCACTGCCTTAGCAGTTCTTCGAAAACAGCACCTCTAGCCCTGAAAACAAGATAGAGCCACTGTTACTGTGAAGTGTCTTGGGGGTTGTGAGATTCTGGTCATTAATGCTTTTTATGTCTAAAGCTTCTTTGTGAGATAACTTAGTGGGGACATACATTATGAGTAGCAACAGGTATATTTTCCCTCAGTATAAAGGCCAAGTGTAAGTTTTTTTCTCTCTTTTTAGAACAAATTTAAAAGGGTCTGTTCTGTTCTTTGACCTTGATTTTCTGTTTTTAGTGATCTCCACATCGCCTGGGCTTCGGTTGTATTATTCCCCGCCCCACCCAATTTCCATTTCTATCAGCGCTTCAGAAAGATTATGCTTTTGGGGTGTTCTGTAGATGTCTTTCCAGTGGTTTCACTTGATGAATGTGACAACTGTTGTGTTCTCCCCTCCTCTCAATGAACCGAAAAGTTTTTCTTTTTCTTCTTCTTTCTTCCTGTCATTCTTTTCTTTCTTTCTTTCTTTCTTTCTTTCTTTCTTTCTTTCTTTCTTTCTTTCTTTCTTTTCCTTTTTCTTTTTTCCTTTTTCTTTTTTTTTCTGACAAATACAGGCCAATAAGTGCCCCAAGGCAGTGTTTCAATGGCTGCTAAGTCTTTCAAGGTTAGGACTTAACCTCGGTTCCTTCTAATTCAACTCCAACCTTCAGTCTGAAACCAATCAAGAATATCAGATGATACTTAAACAATGCAGGGTTTCTGATATTCAGGTACTGCCTCTGTTCAATAGGATTGCAAATTCTTTGTGTGAAGAAAGTCGGTTTTGCTCTAAAGTACTGTCACAAGAAGTGAAATTACCATTTGCTTGGAACGATGCCATTCATCATTGTCAGAATACTAAGCATTGTAAGTGGCTGGGCCTCTCCAAATTAATGCCTTGTTTTGCATCGGCTAAATTTCCCGAATCCTTGAGGATGGGCCGCACAAGACTCCTCGCATCGTCTTAATTTATCAATCCAATAGCGCTCCGTGAGAGGGAGCTTCATTCAAGTCTTAGCCTTTTATTTACAGTCTAATTCCAAAAGAAAAGGAAATAAGATATGAAAATAAGTTGGAAAATAAGATAAATCTCCCAGTGAAATCAGCAGATCTACTCAGTCCTGTAGCAAAGCCCCCATAATTCATTTGTAGGTCAGCTCAAGGGATTAGCCATGACGTATTTGGAAATTCATTTATTTTTATTTTATTTTGCTATTTCTTATGCAGAAGGGTAATGCTGTCCCCAAGGCTTTTCAGGTAGCCCTCAAATCTTGACAACATTTGCTGTCTCTGAGGCCTAAGCCAAAATTAATTTTCAAGTAAACAGCATAAAAATGTATGGAGTTGTATAAATTTGAATACAAAATACATTTATTTTGCTTACATACATACATGCATACATACTGTCTGTTCAGCCAAAAACCACAATATGGCATTGAAATTAATGCCCACATACACATCATGAAAGTCAAAAAAGTTTTGCCCTGAGTTAAAAAATATAGACCATGAAGCTTTTTATTTCCTGTTTGTCTCATTGTGGCTTTTAACATCTCTTCACAGTGTGTTTAGTTGTTATTTTTTTCCTAGAAGGAAATGAAAACTCTTTCCTAGGAAAACCTGGCAGCTTAAGGCGATGTCTTTTATTAGTTCAAACGATTCTGTTGTCTGAGAAGAAACAAAGGTATTTTTTTCCTGACAATAAAAAAAAAAAAAGGTAACCCAAATTATGCCGCTTGATTTCCAGATAAAAGCAGTGGAGGATAAAAATGGACCAAACAGGCTGAGGCCTGTGTTGATGCTTTCTCGGTGGCTACGAGGAAAGCCGAGGAAAGCGAAAGGATTCTGTCACCCTACAAAGATAGCTCAGGGGGCGGTGTGGGGGGAAGGCTCTGAGCAAGTACTTGTCCTACTCATGACAGCATGCCTTACTTCCCCCTTTCTGGGATTGAGAACCCCAAGAGCCATTATTAAATATACTTCACGAAGGGGCTTTGTGGACGTTTGCAAATTTTTGTTTACTCATTTCTTAAAAATATTAAGTGAGACTCCACAGAAGGAGGTACACAACTTCTGTTCCTTGGCCTTTTGAAATTATTATTACACATTAAACAAAAACACACCCTCTCCTGTCCTGTGGCTTCTGATGCGGGTAGAGGTCTATATGAATGCAGAGGTTGAGGAGAGAGAGCCCGAGGAGCCCACATCCAGGTCTTTTGGTGGGGGTGAGGGGGAGAATCTTTTGGTTCTTTTTTCAGCTTGTGGAGGAAAGTACCAACAGTGTCCTATTTTGATTGCTCACCTGGAAAATGTTGTAATTGCTTATTTAAAAAATAATTAATCTGTGGTTTTGATGGAGTGCTTGTTTTTGGCATGTGATTCTAGGGCCTAGGAGCATACAGAACACCATAGTTTTGCATGGCTTACCTGTAAATATATAAAATAAAATATCTCAGTGGTATGTAACTCTAGAAAATAAGACCAAATTGCCACAGCTCTGCAGTTTTCCTTCAGGGTGTCATGGAAGAGCTTTAGGCTGGGAAACGACAGGGTGGAATTTGAGTTTCTGCCTAGGCCTCAACTCACTGGATTTTCTTGGGAAAGCATTTTCATACTTCTGTGCCTCAGTTTTCTTTTTTTTTTTCATATGTGTGTATGTATCAATCATGATATATATATATATATATATATATCATGTTTATGTGTGTGCAAGTGTGTGTGTGTGCATGTGTATGAGCATTCACATAAGTGCCCCAAAATTCCTATCAGGAATTGTTCTCAATCATTCTTGCAACTTGTTTGTCAAGGCAGAATCTCTCAGTCAGACCTAGAGCTCCCTGATATGGCTGGTCTCCATAGCCAGCCAGGCCCAGACATCCCATCCTGACGCTGAAGTTACAGGCCAGCCACCATACTCACGTGACATTTACAGGGTTCTGGGGACCTAACTGCAGTCTCCTTGCTTGCCAGAGAACACTTTAACCTCTGAGCCTTTTCTTGTGCCCTTCAGTGTTCGTCTGTAAATGGGTAGGGGTAGGGACAATGAGAGACTTTGGAGTCCAAGGAACTTTCTTCCTTTTCATTCTTAAATGCCATTTTATTTTATTTTATTTTATTTTATTTGTTTTTGTGGCTGTAGATTGTCAGGCTTGGTGGCAAGCACCAACTTGTTGAGCCATCTAGTCTGCTGCTGTCTATTCTGAGTTCAGAAACTCTTGGGAGTCACGGCTGTAAAGACTGTTGAGCTGTATTGAAGGGCTGCCATATTTTCTCTCTTGGAGCCAGGGTGATCTGGACTGGCTGCAGAGTGGGTAGACTCCAGATTGGCAGCAAAAGCTTGAAGCCATCATTACGCCTCTTATACCTCACTGGGAATGGTGATACATGCCTGTAATTTCAATTCTTGGGAGGTTGAAGCAGGATGATTAAAAATTTGAAGCCAGCCTCACCTACATAGTAAGATTCTGTCTCAAAACCAACACACAAAATCCAAAGTGACACCAACAACCCTGTAAACAGATAAACAAGCTGATACCCCAACTCCATTCTCTCACTTGTGAGATGAGGAAAAGAGCTCTGGTGTGTGTGTGTGTGGGGGGGTAAGAATGGGAAGGACCTACCTAGTGCCTGACCACCAGCAAGTGTAGCTGTAGGCTTGCTGCTGCTCCTGGGCTAACCTCCAGCTCCTGCACAGGCAGACACTGAGCAGGGTCCCTGAAACTCACAGACGGGGAGTCGGTGCCATGTAGGAGCTTGTGTTGAAGATGGACAGCCCTTGGGATCTGTAACTTGGTGCAGGCCCAGGTACTTCTTTGAGTAGCCTTCCTGTCTTTGACCCCTTTCTGTCCAGCCTTTAACAAAGCTCCTACATGACTGCTATTTCCCTCACTTTCAGGGACTACTCCATATTATACATATTACATAATGTGTGAGGATACGAGTGTATCTCAACCCATGAATCTCTACTGTGCCACTTTAAAGCAAGGATATATTAGAATTAAGCTCAAGACCTTTTCTCCAAATGTTGAATTTGGAAGCACAGTGAATCTTGGTTTCTTTGCTTACGTTGCAGTTTTGGCTTTTGATTGCCATGGTAACCGAAATAAATCTTTCTTTTGTAAACCAATATTAATTATCCCATAGCAAGAATCATAGATTTTCTTCAATTTTCCTAATTATCTCCCTTTCATAAAATAGCTTTTTTAAAAAACAAAAAAACAATGCAGTAGTTCATCCCTGTCAAGATGCATTTTTGTGTATGATAATTATCATTTTAAGTGAATGATCGATTTTTAGATGGGACTGTTGATATGTCTGCTGGGTTGATTAGCTGGTTGGTTGTTTCCTGGGCCATTCCAAAGAAGGGGTGGAAATGAACTGGGAACATGGTAGAGAAATCCCAGGACAGAATCTGGAAGAGCATTACACTTGCAAGACTCATAAGATCTCTGTGAGGAATTCCTTTTAGTCTTGGGACAGGAGGTTGGCTTTGAGAGCTGACCCCGTGTCCTAAAAATCACCTGCTGCTTCGGTGCAGTGTCGGTGCAGTGGGCTCGTTGAATCACTGGGCCCTATGTCTTCTTAGCACCTGGTCCGCTCAACTTCAGAGCAGAGTGAGTCAGCTGCCTTGAAGGAAGTGTGGCTCACCAGCCCAGCTCTGAGCTCCTGCTAAAGGCCCCAGGGAGGACAGGAAAGATCTTCAGTATCGTTTGTTCCACGCTCCAAACTTATCTGCAGAGAGGCCAAGTAGATTACAAGGCCAAACCACACACATTTCATGCTCATTAGTTTTGACCTTTGGGGCTTCTTATTTTCAGGGAACAAGTAAGTCAAAATACTGTGTAGTCGATATGAGAAGCATCTGTTGTTCAGACTGTCCTGTGCATTTAAAGGCTGTACCTGCTGCTTCAGGGTCTGGGGACCGCATGTCAGTTTACAGCTGCGCATGCGCGGTGGAGGGTTGATCTGAGACGGTGGTGGACTGGTTCTGTGAATTTGCTCACCTTTGATGCCAGCTGCTTGGGGCAGGGCTGTGTGCCAGTGCTGCCTTAGTTAGCCTTCTGGCTTGTTTGTTGGGGTGCACCCTCTGCTGGAACAAAAGAATAGTCCTTTCCTGTAGGAACAGACAAGACAGAATGGGAGCGCTTTGAAAGCCACTAATTCCCAACTGACTTTACCATCCCTATTTCAAGCTCTGTTTGCAGGGTTTTTGAAGGGGTGGCAGTCTCCAAACTTTTATGGGCTGGGCAGTCCATATTTTCTAGAAGGCGGAGAGATTAAAGATACAGAATGTACGCTCTGCTACCAAGCTAAATGGCAAGGTGCATGGTTCACACTTTTTGTTTGTTCATTTTGTTCTGAGGCAGGATCTTTCTGCATAGCCCCGGAACTATGTAGACCAGGTTGGCCTTGAGCTCTGGCAGACATCTGTTAAACTATGATGTTAGCAATTTTTGACAATAAACGTCCATCTCCCTCTTGTCCCACTTCCCCAGACAAATCCAAAGAAACAGCAGCCATTCTGATGTACTACATCATAGAGAGAGCTGGGGATGGGGCAGAAGCCACAGCATCCTTTCTCCAGCTGGACCATCATGTACGGATCTGTATGGAATCATATACTGGCTACTGTAACCATAGCACCTTGTTTATTTTGCTGAGAGAGTCACTTCTGGACCCTTGCAAGGAAATGGTGTTTATTCCTAATCAGCTTACAAAGTTAATAGCAGGTTTACTTATGTGTATGACTTTCTCCCTGACTCCATCCTCTCCCATGTCCCTGGCCTGATTCCTGTTTGCAACTTTCTTCTCTCACTAGCCCTCTGTTTTGTGAATAAAAGTTCTTAATTGTTCCCTTTTTAAATAAACATTTTATAATAAGTAAGAAAAGAGAGACAGGAGTGTTCATTTGTGTGTCTGAAAATATCGCCATGTGTCTAATACTGCTTTGGCAACCATGCTTCAGGCAGCATGTGTGCATGAATGTGTTCATGTGCATATGGGTTCCACCATACAGTACCACAAACTGGAGTTACGCTTCAGTCTCTTTCATTTCCGTTTTTCTTTGCAGCTGTCATGCTTTCTGACTTTAATATTTTTCAGTTTTTTGCTTGTTTGTTTGGAGACAGAATCTTACTCTGTAGTCTGGGTTGGCCTGGAATCCATGGTTGTCATCCTGTCTTGCCTTCTGAAGTGCTGGGTTACAGAGATGTACTGCTATGCCCAGTGAAACAGGAGACTCTTACGCATGTGTTTATACAATTGCTGTTTTGAACAGGGTGCTATATAGCTTTGTTTGACGCCCTTAACATTTTGACTTCAACAGGACAAGTTTATCAGCCCTGCGTGTGCAAGCCTCCACTTCTTTCCTCTCAACATGTTCTTTGTGACTCACCCATGGTAGTCCATGTAGGTCAATACATGCATTTTACTGCTCTATAATATTCTATTGTGGAAAATAGAGCAATTAATTTATTTCTGTATTGATGGAGCTGTAGATGGCTTGGACCGTTGCCATTATGAACACCATCACCTTTCATACGAAAGGTTTATGCATCCTTCAGTTTTATTAGGTGTTATTTGGTTGCTCTTGGAGGTGATTGACTGACTTTACTCCTACCAGCTGTGTATACAAAGTTCCAATATTCACTCACCCTCACAAGGAAAACAGTGAAAGTTAATTTTTTTTCTTAATATTATGGCACGAGATTATAGCTTCTTCTTTTAATTTAAATGTCTTTAATTGCCAGAGAGAACTATATCTTTTCCTGCTATTGCCACTTGGATTTCCGTGTTTAAGATGTTTGTCTATTTCTCTATTGTTTAGGGTCATCTCTGTTTTTATACCAATTTATGATAACCCCCAGTGGATCATTAGATGCTAGTTTTAGAAATAATTTTCCAAATAAGTTTAATATAACTACACTGGTGGAGTTGAAAAACAGAGAAAAGAATTAATTTACCAATAAATCCATTCCTTCTAACTAAATGTGGGCTCATTTCCTTCTGGTCTATTTTTTCCTTATTATATTTTTTTGTGAAGTTGTAATTATAGTGTGTTTACAACTATGTTCTGCTTATCTGAGTCAATATATGTTTTCATGTCTCTCTGTGCCTTTTGCAACACTTAGACTAGATGCACGGCATGCTGCTGAGTTTATCTGCTGTCTCCTTGCTGTGTTTCTAGGCTGCTTTTTGCTTTTGCATTTTATAAATTGCATTACTCAGAAACATTCTTTTTTGTTTAAAACATTTTGATATTTTAAATTACTTAGAAGAAATCCACAAAAGTTCAGTTAACAGAGTTTTGTTGTTGTTGTTGTTTGATTTGTTTTGTTTTTAAAGCAGAATGTTTTTCACAAATGTTATTTAATCATTGTTGGACATTTAAAGACACAGGGTTCCTTAGGACTTCTGCAAGTCTAACAAAAGCCAAAGTGTGTGGCTCAACTTCCTGGGCAGAGAAGAAAGTAAAGGAAAATTTGACAGTTATTATTGACCTAAAATTCCATTCATTATGGACACATTCTTTCCTGCTTTTCAGTAATTTGGCTGTAATAGAAAACGTTGATTTTCCAAGGTTGTGCTTATGTGGCTATTACCTACAAATGACATTTTTCACAGAATGAAAACAGGATAGTTTGTTTAATGCCTCAGAATCCCAGGAAAATAGGATAGAAAATCCTATTTTATATCTTTGTATCACCTTTTCTTTTTCCATGCCCATATATACTTAGACCTAGAATAGTCTGCTGCATTTTATCACAATTAACACAGTTGTACAAATGAGACTCACTGTGACACTTCCATACACGAATATATCATGAACAGATTGTATCTCCCACTGCTACACTCTTCCTGCTTCTTTTCAGCCTGCTTCCCATTTCCTGATAGCATCTCTCCTCTTCCCAGGACATCCTTTCCTCTTCACTTCCGTATATGAAAGGGAACACAGAGGACTTGTCTGTAATTACTTCACTGAAGCTATCCCACAGTTCCATTCACATTTCTGTAAATAACAGAATATACCTTTTAATGGCTGAATAGTATTTACGTGCAACATTCTCTATTCATTCATCTATTGACTGGCACAGGTAGCTGATTCCACACCTTAGCCATATGAATAGTGGCATAATAAACAGGCGTCCACATATTTCTTTTACATGCTTACTTAACACACACACATAACACACACACACACACACACACACACACAGAGAGAGAGAGACAGAGAGAGAGACAGAGACAGAGAGAGACAGAGAGAGACAGAGAAAGACAGAAGAATAGGAGATGGATCTTTTGGGTCTTTCTTTTCTTTCTCACACATGCACACACACATGCACACATACACACACACATACACACACAGAGGAATGGGAGAGTCAAGTCACATGGCAGCCGTAGTTTTGATGTTTGGAGGGATCGTCATACTGTTACATTTAGGTTATATTAATGTACATGTCTGTTAACAGCATAGAAGAGGTTTCCTCCTAAAAATTCCATACCATTTTAAAGAGTAATTCTTACTCAGAAGGGATGGAATCTTGTTGTTTTCAACAAATGACTTTTTGTTGATATTTTAAACATTGATAAAGGAAAGTGGCCCATTAATTCAGATCATTAGACTCTGTGCACAAGTAAAGGGGTTATCTATTCAGGGGAATGTGCTGTCCCAATATCAGTGGGCAGTCTTAGAGAACATGGCATTTCGCACCCCTTAGATTACGTTTATGTTTATGTGATTTACTTTTTGGCACTAGGAAAGTTTATATTCTCTTGTATAAAAGAACAAGCATGTAATTCACATAGTCCTGAACTTAGGACCTAGCTATATTCCAAAAGTTAATTGGAACTCAGAAGACATTTTCTCTTAGAAGTACTATTGTAAGTGGTGATGTGGTTTCCAGCCTGGCATGTACAAACCTACTTTAGATATAGGCATATGGTATATCTCAGCAGGTGGCCCTGCTGTCAAGTCTCACTTCCCCAACTCTTTGGGAGATCTGTCTGGGTCACTTAGGCTTTTTAAAATTCCCAGTCTATAAGAGGAAGAAAGGACTTTGATGGGGATGACCCAAAATGACATATATAAAAATGGTCTATAAATTATTAACTGCTGCACGGAAGTAGCAATATAATATCTTCATCCACAAAGTAAAGGTAGGACATGGTATGTCAGTGGAACTTCAAGCAGGTGTTTATTAGAATGCCTTCAGGCTTCATGGCTTTCCTGGCCCAGCTGTAATTTCTGTGAGTTCACATCACGGTAAAAAAACAGTTTTCCTTATAAGCATGTGTATGGTATACATACACACAGATTTACATGTGATGGATGTGCTCCTGAGGTTTTAAATTCTAGTGTTTGTTTTAAAGACTGTGGGACCTACTAGACTGTTTCTATTTTCATCTAATAAAGAAACCAGCTATGAAAGCTGGGATAAGATAGGTATGTAAGCCAAGTTTATTTTAAATCATCTTTATCCATAACATTATTTCTATGAAAAAATGTACTCTGGGTAGCTGTGGCCTAGACAATGCAATGCCTGAACTTAACCTTATCGGTGGGACGCTGACAGTGTTAGTTTTGGAGGCTGTGTGTTTACATGCTTATATATGTGCATATGTATATGCATGTATTTATATATATGTCTATGTGTATGTGCGTGCATGAGCATGTATAGATGTTTTGAGAATATACAGGATTGGAAGATGCCAATAATTCTCTATATTGGCTTGAAAAATGAGGAGAATAAAATTTTCTCTGACTGGGTCTGTCATCTCTCACCTTTTTCTTGGAAATTTAGGGTTGGTGAGGGACTCGGATGCCTTTTCTCCCAAGGGTTTAAGCACTGATAAATTGAAAATGTTTTTTGTTGCTGAATCAAAGACTTCTTGCAGGTCATTCCTAGATTGCTAAGGAGGAGTATAGGAAAACAAAGAGGATTATGGGAGCCATTCTTAGTAGCTAATGACTTCACACTCCAGAATTAGGAAAGGCATATCATTGAAAAAAATTTATTAATCAAAAAATAAGTTGAACAGTGTCAAAGGGCCTCATTAATATTTTGTGTAAGTCAGCTTTCTGGGCTGGGACCCAGAATGCCTGAGTGAGTGTAGAGATTCTTGCTGGATAGACTTAATTATACAAACTTAATGCAATAAAGGAGATATGTGCCCATTATTTCCAGAATACAAGGCCAATGAAGTGCTTTAATTTTATAACACATATCCACTTTGGCAATGGGCATTTAGGAATTCTATATGAAAAGGTAAGGTCTTCACTTGGATTGGAAAGAGGACAGAGGTCTTTCAGTGAGGGTCCACAACAACATGGAAAATACAGCAGAAACCCTGCAGGGTAGAGGTGAATTATAGCAGGTTTAACAAAAATGAGAAAGTCTGAATGAGTTTTGAAAGCAGTGGCCCATTCAGTGATTTCTTTTATTTTCCTCATTTTTCCTTGACTCTGCAAAATAATAAGAAACAAAAGAAAAATCTGCTGAATGCCTAGTCATAGTTTATTGGAGCAGGAAACCAAGCCATTCCAAGCCACTCTCTGATTTGCTGTGAATGGCAGAATCATTCACCGTGGTGAATCACAGAGAGTGAACCATGTGGAGTGATTATTTTCTGATGTTAAATTGCAAATGGCACAAGCAGAGTCAACAAAGGTATGGATTGTTTTAAAAAATCTTTTAGAGAAATTCTGTTACTGAAAAATGTATACATGTATGACCAACTGTGATTTGTATAACTTGTATGACTTTATTGGCATAGAATAACTTCATTATACAAGGACTAAGCCTTGGGGCTGCCTTTTTGTTTTTACATTTGTCTAGTTAAAAGCTTTCACAGTTAATATCTTTGTGTCAGACACACTTTGGTTGTTGGAAGCTTCATGATGGTGGTAATGGTGGGAAAATATATTTAGTTATTTGGCTCAACTGACAGGGTTGAAGAAAAGCCTAAGATTCTTGTCTTTTCCTTTTATATAGAACCTGCTAGATGTTCAACAAAGTAATTGAGAGATTACCTGTGTGCAATTGGTTAATGATATGCAAATGACTTCTTATTTGTATAGAAGGCACCACTTGGAGCTAAGCCTGTGAAAGTCCATGGTAGGAGGGACAGTATACTTGACTCTGGTGATAAAACATTACCTGTTTCCCACAATCAGTGTTCTGCTTTGATCAACAGCTTCAGGTTGCCTGACTCTTTAAGGCAAATCTTTGATATTTAAACTGTTGATGAAAATGTTCCCCACCCTTAGTGTCTACTTTGTGAGAACACTTAATTTAAGAAGGTAATTTTTTTTTTTTTTTTAAACTTAGGGGCATGACCTGGTGTGGTGTGGTGCACACTCAGCCTTAGTAAGGTTGAGGCAGGAGGATCAAGATTTCAAGGTCAGACTGGTCTGTGTAAGATGGCCATGTCTCAAAACCAGCCAACCTAGCTTTCTACCTTGGGAGGACCTGTGGTGTTGGAGGTGGGGGAACAGTGCTTAGCGTTCATAAAGTGATTTTTTATTCCCCTTGTGGTTGAAGTTCAACGACTGGCTTCCATGTTTTTTAGTGGCTTTAAAAACTGCTTTCATTTGTTTGTGTTTGACAGTGAAATTGGATGACTCTTAAGAGAAAGGAAAGAGGGGCTTTCAGAAGGGCAAGTCTCTTGCTGTCCCTAACAATCCTCGATACTCTCACTGTGCCTACATGGCGTACAGTGTAGTCTCTTAGTCACTGAACAGGCTCAGGGGCTTGCCAGACTTTAACTGAACAGAGTCAATGGAGTGTGAATTGTGTAGATTTGGCCACAATTCTCCTTTGCACTTATAATAAATTTCCCCAATATTTAGCAGCTTAAAGAAGGAATGTTTGTCACTGTCTAGTGTCTGTGGGCAGAGTATTCCTGGCCTCTGGCTTCTCAGAAGGTCACAGGTTTTAATGCTATGGAGACTCTGGTGCTCTGAAGACAAGGGATATCCACTAGAGTCCTCCTCAGTGGAGGTGTCTGACAGGAGCCCTCAGTTCCTTGCCTAGTGGGGATTGTTTCCACTGGCTCATGGACAAGGCGAGTAACTTCTTCCAGAAGACGCGATAGAGGTGAGCCTTTCATGTCTCTGTTGCTGAGTCCATCTTGTCAGTCTTTTATGTTGTCCTTGTTAGAAGTGAGTCCCCGAGTCTAGAACATTCTGTGACTGAACCAAGGCTATTCCAGGAGATGGGAATGACTGGGGACATTTTGGAATATTCCTGCCGTGGTCCCTTTATCACTGATTTTGTTCTTGTGACTTAAGGAGATTCTGTAGGTCTTCTTAGGTTATTTCATTTTTGAAACTCTGGTTCACCTTTAACTAACCTTGAACAAAGTCTTTCAGGGAGCTTTCCCAGTCCAAATGTAGTACCTTGAAGGGTCTTATTGGAAACATCGCTTCTAGTACCTCCCTCTACTGGCTGTGAGCCCCAAATCAACCTTGGGAGAAAATAAGATCATCCAGCTAAATTATATGACATTACTGTGCTGGTTTCAGCCTTGTTCTCACCGGGTACATGTCCCAGTCACAGGAATAAGTACTAGAAGCTTTCATTTACCATCTGAGGAAGGAGGCAGGGAAAGGGCTATTTTCCATGGTATTCTCCACCTGGGGCTTGGCCACACCTATGAAAAGAGTTTAAAGAATTTGTCACTTCACTGATGACAAACAATGACACCTATAATCCTATTTCTCCAGTTACAAAAGACGCTTGCTCTAAGCAAATCAAGTTAAAATATAAAATGGAGGAAGCTGTGGTGAGACTTATTCCGGTTACACTCATGATTCAGCTTCTTTTTATTTTGTTTTTAAAAGCCCACTGTTTTCAGAGGCCGTTTAGGAACTCTTGGAATTAAAATGTCAGTCAATCAGGGTGCAGACATTGGCTGTGTAGTTGCACTAAGTGATGGATGGCTTCCATATGCTATATTCTGATAAGAACAGAGCAGGTCTAAGGAGTCCAGAGTCAGCTATCCCAGAGAGGAGGCCAAACTAAGGGATTTACTTTAGTGAGAAACTTGAGAGTTGATTTACCTGAAATAACCGAAAAACAGAAGGTATCTCTGAAGCTGGAGGATCCTTTGCCAGTTCATAGACAAGAGGGGGAAGGCACAGGGAGGGTCAGGGTTCCTCTTGTGACTCTCACAATAGACTTTGCCTTGTGTTTTGGAGTCTAAATTGCAGTTATTCGACATTGTTGCATCTCCATTAGGATAGAAATGCATGTCATTATTTTTAATAAAACAAAGTATGGATGGGTTCTAACCAATGGGCACTTACTTGGGGGGCTCCTTGTAGTAGTTTTGATTTTGCCATTATTTTCTTCTGTGAAAGGGTCAACCATTACCTTCTTCATTTCTCTAAAATGCCGTGCCAAAATTCTAGTGCAAGATCTGCCACATTTTCATGGTTTTTTCCTTCTTAGCTCACTCCCAAATCCAAAATAGGGAAACATTTGAGGGAAAAAGATAGTCATTTTCTAGTCACACACCCCTAATCTATGTTTGCGTGCCTCGTGAATATTAAATATTAATAGTGCTAAATGAATGAGCTGAGAGAGGGAAGCGGGAAACGCTGTGCCTCATCTCTTTGTCTCTGGGTGAGGGGTGAGGTGCTGCGGAATTGGTCAGATAGATGCCATTAATGTAAATGATATAACGTCATCGGAGTTCTAGTAAAATTGTTGAGAAGTTAAAGTGTGTCGACCTGCATCAGTACCTCAGGAGATTGACATTTAGATTAGCTGGTTGTTAGTCAGTGACTTTGCATACTTGTTCAAGGACACTGCAGCCCAACCAGGGTTTATTTTTGGTTCCCCATCGCTCTTGGGATCACCACACTAAAGAATGCTACCTCCCTCATTACCTTCTTCACCTTGTCTGTTGTTCCTGGTCCAGGGAATTCCGCCGTTCAGGTTCAGGTTTAGGCTGCCCAGCAGCAACTCCTTGATGCCCTGCCCTGCTGTTTTTAACAAGAACCACAGCAGCAGCTGGAAACTTAGTATGAGCTAAATTTCATCAAGCTTTGGAAAGTTGGTTTAAGAATAGTGGAAGTCCGTAGTTGTGTGCGTGCGTGCGTGCGTGCGTGTGTGCGTAAACGCATACGTGTAGGCCAGAGGACAGCCTTGGCTGTTTTGTTTCAGGTGCTGCCCACTTTGTTTCTCATTGGTCTAGAGCTCACCACATAGGTTAACTTGTCGGTGATTTTCTGGGCTCTTCCTGACACTACCCCATCAGTGCTGGAATTACATATATGTGCCACTGTATCTAACTTTTATGTGGGTTCTAGAAACAGAACACACTTCCTCATGTTGCTATGACAAACACATCTTGACTGTACTTTTTTCTCATGTGTAGTCTAATGCAGGCCCTAATCAGTGGCATGAAAGGATGCTCTGCTCCACCCTTGTCAGGGGTTCAGGCTCCTGTGGCTTTCCATCTTCCCTGTGGCTCCTATGCCATAACCATACCTTGTCATCAGATAGGGAACCAACATAGATAACCTTGTGCAGAGATGTTGTTTATGGATCAGAACAGGAAGGGGCTCACATTTCTTCTGCTTCGGTCCACTAGATGCAGCTGTATGACTTTATTATTTTTTTCCTAACTAAATATAAGTGCAGCTAGAACATGTTGTGTTATGGACTGAAGAGGCCCTCCCAAATTTGTGTGTTGAAGGCTTCACCCCTGACTGCCTCAGGGTGTAGCTGTGTTTGGAGATAGGACCTGTAAAGAGGGAAACTAAAGTGAACAGAGGCATTTAAGTTAAATCCTTGTTCCATTTGAATGATGAGTTCGCTCTATTGGCAAGGTTTAGGGGCATAGTCTCTGAGCACAGAGGGAGAAGTTGTCCAGTTTTGAAGAATTGAGTGAGGCTTTAAGAGTAGTCAACCTGCTAGCATCTTCATTTGGGATTTCAGAGTGAGAGAAAATAACTTTCTGTTAGTTAAGCTATCCAGACTGAGGTATTTATTAGTGCAGTGCTAGTAAACTAGCGGAGGTAAGCTAGGTGAGCCTTGAAAACGTCGAGATGACCTGGTGATTGGCTTAACACCACCCTTTCTGCCCTAGCAGTCTCCTCTTTGCTCAGTCAGCATCTTTTGAGTGCTCATGTAAGAACATGAAAGAGAAAAGTCTGGGCAGGCTGCCTATGCTCGGAACCTCTTGGCTACACCTTTGGTGGGCAGTGTGTCCTTCTCTACAAAACAAATGTAAGGAGAGTCTTCACATCTTTAATCCTGTCAGGAGGCAATGAACAGAAAGCACACAAGCTCTGGGCAGACTAAACAGTCAATACGGTTCAGTTATTACTCATTCCTGTCACCTCAACAGTAAACCGAAGGGTTCAAGGACTTGCTTCTTTCTTTGTAAGTAAAAGAGTCTGAAGAAAATAGTACTCGTTTGGGAATATACAAAGAAAAAATGGCATATTATGTTCTCTCTACACAGGAAGAACCAAGCACAAATCCTAATGTCTTCTCTCAGAGGTTTCTCCATTCTTATTTAGACATTGATATACCACAAAAGTTACCTATTTAATTATTTGATCCAGTAGTTTCCTTTTAATAAATATGTGTAACTGTCACCACTGTCTGATTCTAGAGTATATTTTTCTCCCTGCAGGACCCCGTGCCCATCAACAGTCTCTTCCCATTGCCCTTCTTCAAGCTTTTTCCTCTCTGACACTGGCAGGGGCCATGATTCCCATCCTTCTACCTCTACCGGCCTAGTGCCAGCATTGTAAGCGTGCACCACCAAATCAGCTCTGTTCCTTTTGATGGCTGAATAATTTTCCATTGCGTAGGTATATTAGGGCCACATCTTATCTGTTCATCTGCTGAGGGATATTATGGTTGTCTTCAGTTTGTCACTATTGTAGATAATGCTGCTGTGTACACGTGTGAGCAAGGGTTGGGAACGAAGGCTGTTCCACAAGAGTGGGACTGTTGACTCTCACAGGGACTCTGTGTGTAACATTTAGAGTTACTGTCAATCTGGTTTACGTATGACATAGCTCATGACATAGCTTATATTTAAAGTATAATATTCAATGATTAATATGATCTTGTTTAATTGAAATTAAGGAATCATTTGAACTCAAAGTTCATACTACAGATTGATAATTGATTCTAGACATTCTGAGGTCTTTGACTTTGCTCTATGAATACTTTGGACACCCAGATAAGGAAGATACAGGCTTTGATTCTTTGGGAGTGAAAGAAACACTTGGCATTACAGAGTTGATTTTTAAAGAAAGCATATGCATGTTTATTTTACTTTTCTGTTACTTTTTCTTTGTCACTACTGAATTTTTGTGGCAGACTCTCAACAGGGTTCCAGATGTTCCAGCAATAGGAGGGCAGAAGTGATGGAGCATGGTGCAGAGGATCTGGAGACTCCTACACCATTGGGTGATCCATGAGAGAGCAGGTGTCACTGGTTGTGTGCAGTCAGTGGCCAGCCCTCCTTCCTAGCTCAGGCATAATCTGACAAGAAAGACATCTGTACCTCATTTGTGAAAACTACATCTCTTCAGTGTCAGTAATATGGGGGAAACTGATATCCACAGTTACCATTTGAGCTGGTGTGGAGTGACTCTGACCTTCTCTAACCTGTGGTATACAGGGTATATCACTGTAGCCACAGATCTCTGGTGGGAGAAGAGAGATACCAAGGGTTTTGTTTTATCACCAACTGCAACTACTCTAAGGTAACTTTATGAGCACAAAAGGAGGCACCTCCCAAGGCAGACATGGAACCTTGCCAGGGAGTGTGTGTGTGTGTGTGTGGACGCGCACACACGCACACGCACGCTTGAACGCACATGCGTGTTGCTATGTCTGGGTTCTGTTACTGGGAGATCTCACATCCTCTGTAAGGCCTTGAAGCTCTGACTTCACTTCTTCATTGAAATGGGTGACAAGGGTACTCTGATGTTGGAGTGGATAAAGCTTCTTTATCCCACATGTGACACAGTTGTGGGAAGGAGGCAGATGTTATTTATAGAAAGCAAAATAAGCCTGTAATGGCCACCTGCTGGGGATTCTTCTCTCAAGAGCCTGTCAGGGTGGAAGTGCCTTAAGCAGAGAATGTGAATGGGGGTATGTTGGCCAAGATGTAGTGATGCAAATTACAAATCTCCTCCTTTCATTGAATGTGTTTCCTTGTCCTTTACTCTCTAAACTGTACTGTCTCCATGGCCCTCTCTCATCCTCTCTCATCCTGAGGCACACCTTTCTCAAATTCGTTCTTATCCTTTGAAAGTGATCTCAGTCCAGCCCAACCCCCTTTTCTCTTCTCTGTCTCATCACTTACAGACCTTCCTAGATAGACGTATTGCCAGAAAGATGAGGATTATACTAATAGATTAATGTGCCCTCAGTTGCAAGCTCTCTAGGAGTAGAGGGTTTCTTTGTGTATCCAAGGCTGGTCTTGAACTCTTGATCCTCTTGTGATAAGATTATACATGTATACCACTTTGCCTAGTATTTCTTATACAATGATCAAACCCTCTTTAGGACAGTGCCCTGGTGGCCCAGATGACTGCCTAACAAATAGGTCTGCGAGGATCAAGGAAGGAGAGAGAGGTTATTAACAATCAAGAAAACCCATTTCAGGAAGCCATGTTACAACTATTAGATCCTCGTTTGAACTTTTGGACGTTACTTGACCTTGATAATAGAGCATATCTTTTCCGTGTTCCCCTTCTCCGATGAGGGGAGCTTCAGGCAGATGAATAGAGGGCTTGAAGACAGTCCAAGGCCGGCTGTGGCACTGGGGAAGTTAGCCAAGTCCACACCTGCTGCTCTAGGACTAGGGTTTCAAAGCTTTTGGAACTGTGTATACTGAGCCTGTCTTTTGATATAAGGATAAGTTTCAGTGGATTTAAATTGTGTTATAATCATGCTTAATCTCAGGAAGGCTTTTTATTTCTTCTCTGCTTATGATGAAGCTATCTTTCCTTAGTGTTGTTTGGTCACCTAAACACAAACAACCACGACCAGTTTTCTGGGTTTCTTCTGAACCCTTTTAGGCTACCTTTCCAGGTGGAAGAGGGAAGTTGTAACTAGGCAGGTGTCAGCTTTCTTTTTTTTTATGGAGGACCTATGTTAATAAAGCCCCAGTGACTGGATTTGTACAATGAAAATAATAACATTACTTCTTTCAGTATTGACAGAATAGCATGTTGTAGCATGAAGAAGCCCTGTCATACTCAAATACAATAGCTCATCAATAGCACCCCCTCTGCCCCATTCCTTGATTGGCATGTTGAAGCCTGTGCTCAGGCTGGGGACAGCACCCCAGCAACACCAACAGGACCTCAGTTCTCATATTACATGTTTGCTAAGGGACACTTCCGTATTGTCCCTTCTCTTATGACTCGTATAGTTCTCCAGTGATTATACTATCAGCCTGGGTTAAGGAAGAAACCAAGAAGACAGTCCTAGAGGTTGATTCCTTTCTACAAAGGAGACAGGCCTTTAAAAGAACCCTTCAGACTGACTAGATAGGATGGGTCAATGTGTATGGCATTTGCTTGTACTGAGTCCTGAGTTCAGTCCCTGGAAGTCACATGGAAGTGGGAGGAGGGAATTGACTATACAAAGTTGTCCTTTGACCTTCAAATGCATAATGATGGCACATGTGTCCTGCCTGCTAATAAGAAGAGATCAAAAAGTCAAACATAAATAAAAGGCTCCTTAGTTTTCAGAGTTTGAATTGTGAGGAAGTGACAGTGCTTTATCTCTGTTTCACTGGTCATATTCATCGCTGACTTACATTGATGCAAGGAATCATTGAGCTGCTTTTCTTACTATACATATATGCATGTGTGTGTACACGGCTGTGATCATGTGTGTCTCTCTGTGTGTGTGTACACCACAGGTCAGTGTTGGGTTTCTTTATTTATTGCTCTCCACCTTGCTTTTTGAGACCATGTCTCTCACCGAGCTTGGCATACCAGTTGGTCCAGAAACCCCTTGGGTCCTCCTGCCTCTGTGTTTTCCATGATTGAATTGTAGGCACATGTAGAAAGAGAATGAAGAGCTTTCTGTTAATGGAGGAGTGTAAGATGCAATCACATTAAGTGTAAAAGTTGTTTAGGAAGATACTCTGTGTCCATGGGTTAAACTAGACAGCAAACATTTTACTATAGTTGAATGTTGCTTTACTTTTCATATTTGCCTGGAATTATTTTAAAATGTAATTGTCATATATAGTTATATATTTTATATGTAATTAGATTATTCCTACAGCAAACAGTAATCATTGGCTTGCATTATTTACAAGTAAACCAGGCAAAGCACAACTTGATGATTCATTCAATGGCCAGGGCCAAGAATTGAAACTTTAAGTTTCATTGTAAGATTGTAAGAACTCAACTTTTAATTAGATTGCTGGCTACTTTTTCTCCTCATTTGATTTCCTTGCCACATGCCAATCTTAGAATCAATTCATCAATAGTTACTTTCTCTCTGTTATTTTTCATGTGTGCACGCACATGTTGGCCATTCGCAAGAGAAAGAGAAAGAGAAAGAGAGAGAGATCAAGTGTGAGAGCACATGTGTGTATGTGTGTGTGTAGTGTGTGTGTGTGTATGTGTGTGTGTGTGTGTATGTGTGTGTGTAGTGTGTATGTATGTGTGTGTGTATGTGTGTGTATGTGTGTGTATATGTGTGTGTATGTGTGAGAGAGACAGAGAGAAAAAGAGAAGGAGGAGGAAGAGGAAGAGGAGGAGAAGGAGGAGGAAGAGGAAGAGGAAGAGGAGGAGGAGGAGGGGGGAGGAAGAGGAGGAGGAGGAAGGGGAGGAAGAGAAGGAGGATGAAGGGGAAGAAGAGGAGAAGGAGGAGAAGGAGGAGGAGGAGGAGGACAGAGGTTAATGTCAGAATCTTCCTACTTGATTACTGAAGTAAGGTTTCTGTTTGATCCAGTATGTCCAGTCATCTTGCCTTGGAATCTCCTGTCTGTGCCTCTCAGGTACTGGGATTATGGGCTTCCTGTTCCATTTTACTTGGGTTCTAGAAATATGAGCTTCAGTTCTCAAACTGTGCAGCGAGTAGTGTATCCACTCAACTATCTCCTCTACCCAAGTTGATTTCTGGAGTGGAGCCATGGTAGAGAATTTCAACTAACCTACAAAATCCTAGAAAACAGAAACATCCATGTGGGGAACTTCACAGATTCACATTATCACAGACTCTTAGCTGCCTCCATTGTTAGTAGACTGTGATGGTTTGTACATGGTATGTTTGCTTTGGAGTTGCTTCAACTTTCCAGGGACACAGTGGGTTTATAAAAACAGATTATTAGTGATAACCCCAGACCACTTCTGTCTGAGATATTGGGTGGATGCAGTAATTGGGATGCATGATTCCCCCTGTGAGGGTCGCCTGTTCCTAAAGGCACGACAGTCTAGGAAGTGAGTGCCATGTTGTTAAAGATCAGCCTCTCAGTCATTTGAATATTTTATAACATTGTTGTTGGTGAAGCATCTTTATACTTCACAGCCAAGATCTAGACTTTTGGGGGGGAGGGACAAAAAAGGAAAGAAAAGGAAAGGAACCCCAGGGGCTAATCATAATAATTAGCTAATGTGTCAACAATTAGCGCTTTCCATCAACCTGCTCTGAAAGCAGCCTCTTCTTATCCTTGCACAGACAGGAATGCAGTGATGTAGTTAAGAAAAGCAGAGGAGCTGGCTCCCTGAGCCCACACTGTAGCCAACTAAATCCCTAAGGCATTGTTTACACTGATTATTCTGCCATTATGATGTTATTGCATAGGCGGAGGGGGAGGGGCAGTCCTATGCTTAAAATAAATCCAGTCTCTCCAGCCCCCACCCCCTAGACAAAAGACAAAACAAAGCAGTAAAAGAAAAAAAAAAATCCCTGTTTGGCTGCTTTTGGAGAAGTAGAAGAAAAACTACCATGAAAGGTCAGCCAGTTATAGGACTTGAGTGCTTAACTGGTAAATATTTTTAAAAAGAGTATATTTAATATTTTACCATTTGGAAAAATTTCAATGGGTTTTGGGTCCAGCACAACTCAATCACTTTAGGATTTCAGAAGTCTCTTGTGGGGATTTCTTTACAATGGATACATTATATTTGGTGACCATCTATACCACTTCTTGGTCAAAATATGTTTTAACATCTTTTATATAATCCTTCTAGTAAAACAAGAACTTTTATACATACCTTTCATAAGAACCCCACAGTACTTTAAAGAGGCCCATATATCTATGTAAATACCACGGGCTTGTCTTAAAAACAGCCTTAGAACAACTTGCAAATCCCTGGTAGCAGCTCAGAATCCTGAGGGTAGGAGTATTTTTTTCATTAAAACTGGAATTGCTTTTCAGTCAGCTCTGTGAGTCCTTGCAGGCTGCTGTCAGAACGCAGAGGGTGGAAGCTAACCCCACAGATGCATGCCGGCCCAGCTAAGTGGTCTACCTGTGCACAAGGCCACAGATGGCTTCTGACAGCTGGGGATGCTGTCCTTGAACAGGGAGACCCTGGGTTGTCCTATGACACTGACACTTGGCAGGGTGGATGGGGTTTTATTCCCAAGTTAGATGTGATCGAGGAACATGTGTGAGCCATGGGCAGCTGGGAGACAGAGGTAGGCACTGGGCTTCTGAAAGCAGGAGCTTGGGAATCAATTTCAGGAGGGCTTCCCAGAGGACCCAGGGAGCTGGGAGTGGGTCTCCAGCTGGAGAAAGGTTACAGCAATGGTTGTTTTTCTCTGGCACTCTAGGAAGCTGGGTGCTGTCAAGATGTCAGACATGTGTGCGAGACAAGATCCAAAGCAGATCTGTTTTATTTATTTAATTTCCCCCCCTTAATCTACACATAATAGTTCTCAACTAGCATTCCGTGAGTTGAGTTTCAGAGCTTATCTTTTCCAAGAGTGCTGGTCTCTAGGCTGCCTGTAACAGTATCCCCAGTGAAGGTGTTTGAAATGCAGATGTTCAGGTCCACCACAGGCCAGCATTAAACAAAAGCCCTGGTTAACTTTAACACCCATTGCAATTTCGCAGACTATTCCTTTAACAGGTGTTATAGAAACTCTTTCATTTATTTTCCAGTTCATAGGATAGTCTACATTTGACTGAGGATGTTCTTCGGGTAGGTAGTGTCATGATCTTGAAGAACTTGCTGTGTAGTGATGGAGACGGACATAAGAGTAAGCTGTGTGTTCATTGAATCTTGACTATGGAGAAAAGAGGGCACTACAAATGCCTGCTGAGCTCCCATAGGTGTGTGGAGATTGAATTTTAGAGTTAGGTCTTTGTAGAGGATTGGATGGGAAGTGGAGAGGAGAATCCAGCCAGGGCAGTAAACAGACATCATCCAAGGCAGGCTTGAAGGCAGCCTCAGAACCCTTCTTTGCTGTTCCTGCTCCCTGTTACTTTTTGATGACACTGACCGGTTACTGTTCATTTGACAGAGAAGGCAAGTAGCTAGTTGTGCAGGGCTTTGAAGGTACTACCAAGGCCTGTACAGAAAATTGACATGATCCGATACATGTTTCGAAAGTTCTCCCTGTGTGCTGTGCAGCACATGGGTGTGTAGAGATGGCTGTGGAGTCTCACAGAAGCTAGGAAATAATGACTAGCTCTTGTGTAGGTAAAGTAAGACACAGGTTCACAGGACACTTGAGATACAAAATCTTGGTGAGTGTTTGATGTGGAGTAATTTTCTTATTGCGATGACAAAATACCTTGCCAGAAACAATTTAAGGAAAAAAAAATAGTTTGGCTTACAGTTTAGGAGTAAACAGTCCAGTATCACAGCGAAGAGCTGGGGAGGAGGGTAGAAGCACATTAGTGGCTGGTCACATTATCTTTAGTCAGGAAGCAGAGAGTGCTAAATGCTGGTGTTCATCTCCCTCTCTCCCTGTTCACTTTGTATTCTGTCTGAGACTCCAGGCCATTGGATGACTACCAACATTCAAAGTGGGCCTATTTTCTTCCCTTAAACTTCTCCAGAAACACTCTCAAGATATCCCAGCAGGTGGGTCTCCTAGGCAATTCTAAATCTAGTCAGATTGACAATAGAGATGAAGCACCATGGCTTTCTGGTTAGTACAGATGGGCAGATGGTCATAGCATTTATGAGCATCAACAACATCGAAAGAGTACCCTCATGGTGAGGATGTGATGGATTGATACAGGAGAGGAGAACTGTAAGAAGTTGGTTTGGAGCTCAGAGAAGATGCTGAAATGTCAAGCAGGGTGGAGAATTTGTAGGACTTAGCTGAGGGTTACTGGGAGTTGTAGGAGTTGAGAGGTTGTGATGAAGATGTAAAGGAATCAGAGCACCTTAACAACAACAATAACAACAACAGCAAATACAACAATAACAACAACAGCAGCAGCAAAGACAATAATAACAACAATAACAACAACAGGAACAACAATAACAACAGGAAGGACAACAACAACAACAGCAACAACAATAACAACAATAACAAAGACAACAACAACAACAATAGCAACAACAGGAACAACAACAACAGGAAAGACAACAACAATAGCAACAACAGCAAAGACAACAATAATAAAACAGTAATAACAACAGTAATAACAACAATAATAACAACAGCAACAGCAGCAACAATAGTAACAACAGGAAAGACAACAATAACAACAGCAACAACAACAACAACAACAACAACAACATCTTTTAGGAGACACAGACAAATGAATCACAGATACTCGAGAAAGAAGAATTGCAATTAGAATTTGTCTTGACCTGAGTGAAGATTAATTCCAAAGCATACCATGGTACCTTGAATGAAGCAAGTTGTTTAAATTCAGCTGTCAGCTCTTCTGTGTTTTACTTCTGGACAAGCTTTATGCATATGTAGGGGAATAAATGAAGTTCTTCATGTTGATCTCTTTTCTGCAATCCTGTGACTCTACATTAAATCCAACCTAAGGGTCAACATTGTTTAGACATGGACTTGACAAACCAGACTGTTGGCAATGACATATTGACAGGTTCTTAGCAGACACTTTTGTCAACAAAAACTACTTATGACATTAGGAAGCTTCAGGATACATTTTCCTACCTCTGATCTCATCACTTCAGACCTGAGTGGAGTTGGTGCACATAGAGGGTTAGTGTCAGATCAGAAAGGCCCCATAGACCTATTCCAAAAAGAGCTACATGGTGGGTGATAAACGCACAGAGAGGCTCATGAGGAAGGCATTTCTAACACAATGTCACATCTTAGTATTGAAGTCTCCAGGAATGTTTCTGTGCATTCCCCTTTCCATTAAGAAACACAAGGGGTCAAAAGCCAGAAGAGTCAGTGGAAAGAATGTTGTAGGCACTGAACCTGCAAGTGTCTGAATTAGAATTCTCACTTTGCTCCTTGAGAATTGTGTGGAATTGGATGCTAGCAATGTCTCAGAACCTCAGCATTGCCATCTATAAAATGGCATCATCAACAACAGTTTACATAAAGCATTGTGAGATTAAAGAAATAACTAGAAACAATAAGTATAAAACAATGGAACTATGAACAGAGGCCTTTGATTGTTAATGTGTATAGTGGCTAGTAAATTTATAGCTCCCACAGTGCGTTTAGTCACTATCCTCTATATCACTTGACTGTGCTTGTTAATGGGAAACAGTTGGGGACTTCAAGTATGATTGTCGCAGAACCTGGCTCTGGCTGTGAACTTTCTCCATTGAAAGTCTTCCTGGTGTGTGTGTGTGTGTGATTGTGTGTGTGGGTTATAGGTGTGTGTATGTATTTAACACGTATTAACCATAGAATTTTAGCTCAGTTGTTTTTGGAAAGCCAGATGTCAGATTTGGCCTTGTTCTCTAGTGTGGTGCTCAGTCTCAAGGTCTGTGAACCTGTATAATTCAGTCAAGAAGAGAGGGTAAGTTGATGATCATCTGAGGAGAGAGGCTACTGAGAATCTGAAAGGCACACTGAGAGCCTCCAAGTAAAGCTATTTAATAAAAAACTCAAAACTTACTAATTTGCACATGGAAATGAAACTAATTAGAAAATAAATACTTTTTCCCCCTCATCCAAGGAGGAAAAAACATTTCTGGAAGTACCTGATCTGGCTTTTCTAGACAGAGGATTAGGGTTTATCCTTCCCTGGGGAAATTATTCAGTACAGAGAGACATGAAAGAGAACATAATTTTAGTCCCATTCTTAAAACACCTAGGTGTCAACGTGGCCTCTCCCTGTCCTAAGGTCATTCCAGAGTCAAAAATCACTAGAAAGGCTTTCTTCTCCACATGCATTAGGCTGGGGTACAGCTCAGTGCCCAGAACAAGGAAATAGGACCATTTTCTCCTGGCCATTTCATAAGTTTCTGTCTTTCTTATTTTATTTACTTTAATAACATGAATCAGCCTCTGACACATGTCAGTCCTTGTATTTATGACATTGGGAAAGGGAACATTGTCTGCTTTGGTCATTGCTTACCCCCAGTTGCAACAGAGCCTGGTAGGCTGCAGGAATGCTGAATAAACACTAACTGACTATGTGGATGGAGAATGAACAGACCAGAAGAACTATTGAAATACTTAACTTTTCTGGGTCCCCTGGTGATAGCACCTAAAAGGGTTTTCTTATGCCTACCAGCACTGGATATTTTCTGTATATTTAGAATTTAATATAGAATCAGAGTGAAGTCACCCTAATAATGGTATGTGATCATGAAAGCTTTGGGGCCAACAGGAGGCAGTGCTTGTTTCTAGTTGAGGTGATTAGTTCTCAGATGACACTAGGAGAGATTACTAGCATGGAGTTTTCTATACAGCTGTCTTCTGCAGCAGCTGGGCTTTGTGAACCATGGGCACCAACTCAGATTAGGGAGAAGATGCTGATGATGGCTACTCATTCCCTGTGTGCTCTGGCTGGGTGGGTACTCACCTTCACCAAGTCCCTACTCTCGAGCACTTAGATAGTTAGCCAATGTCCTGTCATAGGAATTCTTCCTGAGGGAATGAGGAAATAAATGTGGGGGATAGGATGATAAGATTCCATCTCAGGACTAAACGAGAATTTGCCCATTTCACTTCCTGTCTTATCCATTAGGCAGAGGGCACACATTACAAGCACGGACGGAAGGTTGGTTTGTGGTAGTGCATAGCTTTGATTCCAGCACTCAGGAGGCAGAGACTGGTGAATCTCTCAGTTCAAGGCCAACCTGTTCAACATAGGGCATTCCAGGCTAGTTGGAACTACACAGAGAGACTCTGTCTTAAAAAGAATAAAGCGCAGACTGTGGATTCAGGCTTTGGGACCTCATATTGCAGCTCTTCCAACTGGGAAGATGCTCTAGCCTCCTCTTTGATGGAACAGGATGATAGAACTAGCGCCTGTCTCTTTTCCCACAGAGGTCCCTGAGCCTCGAGGGGAAGGGCTTGCTGAAGGCATCCTATTTTAGGACTGAGTGCTTCAACATTTTCTACTTTGTCACATTGTCCAGTTGCAGATCTCAGTGTTCATTCCCACTAACTGCAAAAAGAAGCTTCTCAGATGCAGGTTGAGTAAGACACCAGTCCACAGGTATAACAATATGTCATCAGAAGCCATTGCCATGTTCCTTTAGCAGAATAGTAGCTGGTTTCAGATTCTTAGCCATTTTAGCATTGTCAAGCATGGGCTCCATCTCATGGAGTGGACCATTAACATTAGTGCTCTATTATTGTGTCAGGGTCTTAGAGGTCTGTGTGTTGCAGGTCAAAAGGTTTGGAGGTGGTAAATAGCAGTATCTTTCAGATACAACAGAACTGTCACAAACGAACACATAGGTACTGTGGCAGCATGCACAAACTCTGCACATGCTCCAGCCAAATGGGATCCTAGCACTGAGAAGGTGAAGTAGACACAGGGTCCCACTACTGACCAAAAGGCTATTTGTAATTGATAACTACTGGTCAAGGGAAAATTAATTTTCTCCAATAGATTTCTGTTAGGTGTTTCAACACAAAGCAAGCTATCTGTGTGTGTGTGTGTGTGTGTGTGTGTGTGTGTGTGTGTGTGCATGTGTTTTCTTGCTTCATTTTGTTTGGAAACTTTTTGCTTTATTATTTTTTTTGTTTTGATTTTTAAAATTTTACACACAGAGACAGAGAGAGACTGAGAGACAGAGACTGAGAGACAGAGAGAGAGAGACAGAGTCAGACAGAGAGACAGAGAAAAGATAGAAACAGCGAAACAAAGAATGACTATGATTGGTTGGGCAGGGAGGTGGCAGGTGATCTAGGAGAAGTTGAAGAGGGAAACATGATTGAAATAAATTGTATGAAAAAAAAATTTAAGTAAAAGGAGAAGAAAGAATATCACCTGGTTTACATAAGGAGAATGAAATGGGCCAGCATGTGGAGTATCTAAAGCAGGACCCGCTCACAGCCAACACTGCATGCTTGTTTGTTAGTAAAGGACCTGGCTGTGCTGGAGCACAGGGCAAACTTGAAGTGCCATTTACAGCTGGGCGGCCAACTGTTTTGTCAGATAAAACCCAGCAGGAGTTTCGTGGCTAGACTTAAGCAAGAGAAAAGGAATGCTGGAGCATAGGAGTGTGTACTTTTCACCCCAAGCACATATTTCTGACAGCACAAGATGCCATATGCACACTGAAATACCCAGCAGCCACAGCCACTACCTTGGGGAAATGGGTATATCCTGAGCCCCTTATCTAGGGATGCTATGGGCTGTCTGTACTGGAGCACACATGATTAACTTTACAAAATTTTAACTTAAAATCCACATTCTGAAGAAGCTGATTTCTGTTTTCAGAGATGAATAGGGGGATGAATAGGAGGGATTGTTTGTATGTGTGTGTGTGTGTGTGTGTATGTATGTATGTATGTATGTATGTATGTATTTTTGATACACAGTCAAAAATACACTGTATTTTTTGTATATTTTGAAGCACTGTATTTTTGATTCAGTCACATACTGAATGCCCTGGAATTCACTATGTAGCCCAGGCTAACCTTGGACCCAGGCAGGTCTCTTGCCTCTGCATCCCAAGTGCTGGGATCATAGGCATGTGGCATATTCAAATGATGTCTGAAACTAGCCAGTTTCTTGGGTGAGCAAGTCTACAGGTCATCCACAGAAACTTAGGTTGGAAATGGAAATGTAAATTGACGTTGACAAGTCGCTCCCAGCGGGTATTTCCGGCAGTAAACAGTTGGTTTGTGATTTGATTCAAAGAGAGACTTGCCTGTCAATCTTGAAAATCAAACATTTCTCACGTGTGAGCATCTCTGCTTCATCCTCCTTTGAAGTTTTCTCCAGTGGGGCAAGAGGGGACAACCCAGGCCTCACAAGCTCTGTCATTTGCCAAACTATTCTGGAATATTCTTAGTCACTAAAGAAAAATTGGTCTTTGCTCCAAGTCTTCAAGGAGGAGGAGGCTTCAGTCAGTAATAAATAACCTGTCCTGGTCAAAAAGGGAGATGACCACCCACAGTGTGAATCACAGGCAGAATTCACAAGCCTCAGTGAGGAGCTCACCCTAGCCTACGTTTGTTTCCTTTTCCTTTCTAGAGAGCTAATATGTCTTGGCAGATGAGGCGAAACAAGTGAGAAATGAATATGAACTTCAGGCCTGCAACTGTACAAGATAAAAAAAAAAAAAAGAAGAATCAGTATTGGGTTGAAATCACAGCCAACTGCAGAAATGCAGCTACTACCTTATAGATCCCCCTCCAAATAAACCCATGTATTTCAGAAAATGGTAAATAATACTTGAAATGGCAGAAGCTCGAGGTGGGGAAATAAGCACCAGGTGTCTGAAGAAGGAAAACCAAAGAGAGCATACATTTTCCGTCAACAATCCCACCATAAATCGTAGCAATGCCACCATCACGACCTGCAGCCCTCGGGGAAGAGCCCGTTGTAAAAATGATAAATCAGAAGCACTGCACACCAGGTCTTGATAAAGCAAAGAAAGTTAGTCCCAGGGTCTGATATATATCTATAATCACAGAGAAACACAGCTTGATCAGTGGAGGGCCGAGTGTGAAGAAATGCAAACTTCAGAATCAGGTGGCTGCTTAATATTCTGACCAAGGCGAGCATGGGATAATACAACAGAAATTGATGACTCTGTGGGAACTGGCTATAATACAAACTTGTTCCTAAGAACAGGACTATATATATGCCAGTCTTGTTCATCACAGTTTTACACATTCATCACACCTAGCAACAGAGAATATACTGTCTATACCACCTTCATAAAACAAGGTTAACGGATTTTTCTCTAGTTATGTTGTTTTTCTCAAGAAACAACATTCACAATTCCCTTTAAGAAAAATGTGTTAAAAAATGTACTGCTGCTGCATTTTCTTAAGACACTGCCCTAATTACACTCTCCCAAGACTCCCAGGTTCTGTCCATTTGTGTGTGAGGCACCAGGATGCAGGAAACATCTTGAGGTTGACAAGACGTTAGGGTCAAGAGTCAACAGTCTCCATCACACTGTGCTTCTATTTCACTGAACAGCTGTCTAGCTGCTCTCAGGGACTCTTGAGGGCTATTTATAATGCAGAGAACTTTTAAGGAGGGTAGGGAGAATTCTTGTGGGCGAGTGTCTCAAGGGCTGAAGTCTAAGGAGGGTCAGATAAAGTGTTTACCTAACGCAGTATCTTCTGATCTTGATATGTCCGTGGTTCGGAGAATGTGATGGAGTCAGGATGACAAGTCTCCAGCTTGCTCTTCTAGCTGGATTGTGTTGCTTCTAAGTTATTGTGTTGATGCCTCATAGCTCAGCATACTACCTAGGGTAGGGAGTTCTAGCCAGTGCCTTTTTTCTCCGTGCCTCTGTAATATGCTTGTCTGGCTCAAGACTGGTAGTTCTTAAATTTGTTGATGAATCAGCAGCAGCTTCACTGGGGGAAACACAGAAATGCAGATTCTCAGGTCCCACCCTGACCCATTGAACTAGAAACTCAGAATTGGGCAACCCAGCATGCTGTGTTATAATGAGGTTTCAGTAATGCAAATGTTTAATAATATTTGTCTAGGTAAAGCGGTATAGCGGTTACTAAGGGCATCTGTGTGATTTCCAAGCTAAGTTCATGGTGTTTGTTTTATACATTTGTATGAGTTTAGAAGTGATCAGCTCATCTTAAGGGTTTAAAAACATTGGGCTGAGGATTTTAAGGCCTTTCTCAGGATCATCAGGAAGTTCTGTTGCAAAGCTGAGGTTACAACCCATAGCAGATCCTTCTGACCCAACCCTACCTGATGGCTGACTAGTCAAGGCTCATAGCTTCTGCTACCTGGAATGGAAGGGAGCCCAATTTGTTCTTCAATGACTTTAGAATTCAGGGGGCCCCTTTGAAGAAATAGATTGATAAACGTATTTGTCAGGCTGTATAGTTATGTGAGATTTAGTTCTCTCCGTGGTAAAAGTTGTGATCTACATGGAAAGGTTTGGGTCCCGTGCATGTTTGGTAGCACTCTTAATGAGGGTCAAAGTAAATATAGCTTGAGAAGTCACAGGTATGCAGTAGCAGAGGGACTTGTCCCAGAGCAAGAAGGCCTTCACTCCATCTTTGTAGTTAGAGGCCACACGACTAAGCTGTTTAATTTCTCTGAAGCTCAATCGTATCTCTTCTATAATAGCAGGGGAATAGCTTGCTTTTCTTATAGTGTTATGAAGAAGGTCAAATGTCTCCAAACCTTCAAAACTAAAGGGCCTATTATAGACAGTTATCTACCACCCTTGGCTCCAGAAATGTTCCTTGGGTCAGGAGACCAGACGCTTCTTCCTGGAACAGTCAGCTAAGTGTGTTTTTGGCAGACAAATCAACTGAATTCAGGCACAGCGCCAGCCTCCCCAAACGGTGACACTGGGGCGAATGTGGAATCCTGTGTACATCAGAAGACTATGAGCATAGAAAGCTATCATCTCTGCTGCTGCTGGTGATGTCAGGCCAGGCAGTAGCTGACCCCCCAGCTGAAGCTAGTGATCTGGGATGGTATCCAGAGTAGAAAACAGGAGGAAGGGTCTAGGGGATCTGAGGTGCTGACAGTCAGGTGACATTTTGCTGTGGCAACATGCAGGAGGAGACTCTGTCATCTTGGGAAAAGTCCACATCTTTTTCATGTAGGCAAGCCATGACTCTCTAAATTTGAAATCATTGTCTCTCCTATGTTCACTTGAATTTCAATACACGGTTGATACTATTTTATTATAAAAACTTATTATGCTGTGTAAAGTATTAAATAGGCATTTCATGTACATTATTCCGTTAATCTTTATAGTGACTTGGGCATTTGGGGTTATAGCTTTAATACCTCGTACCTTAAATGTTTGAGACCAGAGTTCTTGAAATTTTGGAATATTTACACAAACACACATAAACATGATTGACATATGTTGGGGATAGACCCAGGCCCAAACACAGAACACATTTAATATCCCATTTCTACCCTCTCATATGTTTTGCAGAATATTTAAAAGACTTTTTACACACGAATCACTGTTTCATAGGGTAGATATTTTCCCTACCGGTGACATCATTTCAGTCTTCAAAAGTTTTGGCTTTGAATTGTATTGGATTCCAGGTTTTTATATTGGTGGTCAGTGTCTGTACTGCACTAGAAGAAGAGCTAAAGCCCCACGTGGCTAATAACTCACCAAGACTATAGTCAGTAGTGTGGCAGGGCTGAGATTGGCATGCTGGGCTGTCTGGGGTCGTCTCCAGCCTCTGCCCAGCTGCTATGCTGCGACCCCCCAAATGGTCATAGCTGTAGAGGTTGCAGTCGAGCCTTGCCACATCTCTGAATGTGGCTCTTATGTTCAGGTCCTCACAAGTTCAGCCAGATCTGGGATGACATCTGCAGTTCCATGCTCTATCATTGTGAATTTCTTCTCTTGGGGGCACTTGTTAGGCAGTTTTCCAAGTGTATCCTTAGACCTACCTACTTGTCAATAGTCCAGCCTCCAGATCCCTGTGTTAGACCAAAAGAATCAGAATCTTGGAGTGAAGGTTTTTGGATTTGCATTTCAAGATGCACCCAAGTGATTTCCACAGGCCGCAATGTCTGAAGGCCAGTGTGGTGCTTTTCTCTCTTCTTGGGGCACCCTCCTTCCAGCCCCAACTTTCTGTCTCTGTTTTTGCTTCCACAGGGTTATCTTCTGGTACTATCTCAGATGGGACTCTTTGATGGGATTTTCTCTGCTTTCACAGGATAAGCATTCCTCACTTTGTTCTTCCGACCAGTCCATTTTTTTTTTTTTTTTTTTTTTGCTTGATAAAACCTTCAACATCTTTGTGGTTCCTTCTCTCCACCTAGAGTTGAGTTCAAGAACCATTTCCTATTGAATCTTTTTCTTCTCTCTACTGTCTTCCATGGTGCCTAAGAGTAGGTAGCGTCCACAAATGGCTGTGTGCAGTAAGGTAAGGCTAAGGTAAGCTGGCCTTCCCTTGAGTGGAATGCAAGCACGTATCTGGTATATATTTATTTGCCTTGAGCCATACCTCTGGATTTCACTTAAAGGATAAAGCTGGCAGTTACAAAACCCCAGCACAGTGTTTCAGTAGATGTATTTTTTGTACAAGGCAAAGCATAGATGGTATCTAATTTTAGTGAGGATCAGATGTGTTCAAGGCCAAAAGCCCTTTATAAAGCTAGATGTTCTGGACTTTGACCAATGCATAGGCATATGTAGGCTGGATAGTAAAGGCTCTGTGCCTAGGGCTTCCTGGACCCAAGACTTTGATTCATTAGTGGTTCTTCTATCCTTTGACTAGGGTGAGGCATCCTACAAACTAAGATGGTGTCTGCATTGGGGAGCTATCAACTAATGCTTTTGAAAAAAAAATCTCACTTTGAACTTTTTACTTCATTTTCCAGAACTTACTTTTCTGTTATATCTGCCACATTATAAATTCCCCTGAAGGAGTTCAGGTAGTGAAAAAAAAAAAAAAAGTAGAGTTGACATTTCTTAAAAGACAGTTTTTGTTTACTGGGAAGCATCAGTGGAAGAGGCCACTAAAGACTATATGTTGTGTCAGTCAAGTTCCAGTGATGGACCAACATCAGCAGCACCAGCAAAAATCTCCACTTTCCCAAACCTGGTAGTTTCTCTCTGCTCCTGTTGGCCTGCATATGTTTTAAAGACTTTCCAGGGTGATTGTTTCTGTTTAAGTCACATCATCTGTGGCATTCTGAAACACACACAAGGGCTTTGAAATCTCTGATAAAGTTCCCGTTTCAGCATTAGGAAGGTTTCAAGCACCTCCACAGCCGCTTGGCCATCTGTAAATACGACGTTCAATGAGCAAAACGGCATGAGGAAGGCGTTTCACTCACTCTTTCCATCTCGCCCATTCACATCATCAGATTTCAAGATGACAAATATGAAAAGGGTGTGAGAACACTTTTAAAAAATATTATATTTTGAAACTTGGACCCAAGTTCAAACAGTGAATTTAAAGGAAACTTATGAATCGAATCTGAGTTATTTATTGTCTCTGTCAACTTTCAGAGATTAAACTTACATTGGAGTAAAGCAAATTCAAGGCTGTCTTTGAGCAACAGTGCTGTGCATTCTTCCTTTGATTTGCTTGAGTCTTGCCTCTTACATGCTATGTAGGGATGATGGGCCCTGGCCTGGGCAGACATATATATCAATGCATCCCTATGTCCTCTCCTGGATCATTGGGTCAAAATGTGACTGACCAAGCCAAATGATGAACATTTCATTATTTTAGTCATGTCCAAGGGGGTTCCATTTAGAAAACAGACCAGAAAATGAAAGTCTGTTTCCATCAGGTAGTAGATACTGAGTCAGTGAGTCAGTATGTCTAACATTAGAGTGTCAGGAAAACTATTTGTTACAGTCATGGCCAAAGTCATCCCACTCCACTGCTACACACACACACACACACACACACACACACACACCCTAATTGTGCTCACTAGAACTTTACAGATACACAGGCAGGCCCACAGACAGATGTCATGAGTAAGCCAAGTCCTTCTAAAGAAGACAGTCTGTGACACCTACCTACATAAAAAGCTGGGTGCTCTGGCTCTCACACATGTGCTTACGAACACATGCATGCATACATGCACATACTCACACTTTGTGCACACACACATAGATAGGGAGAAAGGAGGGAGGGAGGGAGAAACAGAGAGAAGAGAGGAAAGAAGTGAAGAGAGGAGAAGAGAGGTGAAAAGAGGGGAAGGGAAAGAAAGGGAAGAGAAAGAAAGGGAAGAGAAAGAAAGGGAAGAGAAAAAAAAAGGGAAGGGAAGGGAAGGGAAGGGAAGGGAAGGGAAGGGAAAGACTCATGCCACAGAGATAGAGAAAATTGTGACTCAGAGTCCGATTGTTTTTTCTGGTCCTGTTATTCCCACATTTCTTTCCCAGGTGACAACAGTAATACAGAGTAATAGGAGAGGAGAAAGAAGGTGTGAGTACATGGGTCTTAGTCTTTCTGTCTGTCTGTCTGTCTGTCTGTCTGTCTCTGTATGTTTATCTACCTCCCCTCCCATCCCCTGTGTATGAGCATATATCTGTCACTCTTTCCGTCTTTCTCTGTGCATTTCTGTCTGTCTGTCTGCCTGCCTGTCTGTCTCTGTGTGCATGTTTGTGTATGTCTGCATCCCCCCCCCCCCCGCCTCCCCTAAGTGAGTGTGTATCTCACTGTCTGTCTGACTATCGCCTGTCAGACTCCCAGAGTTTTATCCAACCTCTGGCACAATGCAGCCTCTGTAGAAAAGATATTAGGAACAAAAAACAAACTTGAAGATTCAGGAGCAGGCGGCCAGAATTATGAAGAAAAACATTCAGAGGATGCCATGAAAAACATCTGGGGATTGTAGAAAGCCCAGCAAAGAAAATGTTTAATTATGCGCCGTATGCAAAAGTCATCATGTTTAGATTGATACTGAAGACTGAGACTGCGTGGGGCTTAAGTAGTCCACAGTGGTGCATCAATCTCTTTACTCCTTAGAAATGATGTTTTTCTTTCAGTGATGACAAATGCTTTCAAACTGTTAGATTATGCTGCTATAGTGATACGTGGGTTTTAATGAAGTCCGAAGTCACTAACGAAGTTTCCAAATGATCTTTTCAAGGTCTTCCACTTAGATCTCTTTGCCTTTCTCAGCTCCTTTCTTCCTTACTCCCTACCCCAGACATTCTGCCCCCTCTCAGAATGCAAAGGTTGCCTATACTGGTGGCCCATCGAAGAGCTTGCTAAGAAATGGTGCATTTTGAGAAGGCTTCTCATTTTAAGACCTTATGAGTTACTATTAACTTTCCAGTGTTAGTTATAGTGAGTTTGATTTCTTAATAGTTCGCATTAAAAGGCACACCAAGTGTTTGTCCTCCTTTCATAAATACGGAATTACTTCTTCTTGCCAATGTTTCCCTTATGTCTTTGTAAATATGTAGGATCATGATTTTAGATAGCTTTGTATTCATGGAAGGAGAGACATAGAGAAAGGAACAGTCCAAAGGTGGCCGTGGATGCAGGCTCCCTACACACTCAGTAGACTCACACATAATGTAAATATGAGTAAAAATCACCAAAAGTGGTTCACATTTAGTTACCTGTGCGTGAAGATGACTTTATAGTCACACAAGTTAAATCATTAGGAAGGTAAGTTTGTGGCATCTCAGACTTAAAAGAAAGAGATATACAGATTTAAAATGAAAGCCCCATTTGAACGGGTCTGAGGGCAAAATAACCTGGCACGTTTATCTGAAAGTCTCTCTCATCCCAAGGAAGCCAAAGCCCATTTTGCTGCTGCATCTCACTTTGGAGAATTTTATGGACTTAAGAACTTGGGATTTTGGTTCTCATTTATTGGACCAGGCCTCTTTAAGTAAACATGTGGCTTATGAATCAGTGGACAGATTTGTTACTCACACTCGAATGTGTCAAAACGTTTCCCTAAGTGTCAGTAGGGTTTACTACCATAAAAATATAAAGCTCCGCCCACCTCCTTCACATCTGTCACTTCTCATTTTCCCTATATGGTCGGAAATTACAAATGACCAGGCCTGTAGGAATTTTCAATAAGATGGCAGGCTCCAGGAACCCAAGGGGCTTACCCACATGCCTGTCTGGAAGTAGACTCACTCACTACCTGATAGGGACAGTTTCGGATCCAAGTATAATACGTGGCACACAGACTGTTTTCAGATCTAATATATTTCTCAACTGTGGATCCCAAGACAACCATTGTTTGGCATTTTCCTCTTGAGTCTTCTTGTTCTGTGTGAGAAAACTCCACGGCTTCTCACAAAGAGTCACCTGTTTCTGGGTTTACACAGGATATGTTGGATTTATGTAATACAATAGGATCAATTTAATTATGCTTTTCCTTAAGTACAACTCTACCTAGACTTACTTCACTCCCTGATACACGCTCGATTTTTATAGGCAAAACAAAACAAAACTGCCAGTCCTGACTTGACTTATCTTTACGGCATCATGTTACTCCAGTTTCTTCTAATATGCATTAAAGGCTGTAGGCTTTCAGTATCAAAAAAATGGCTGTTCCAAAGTCCCCACAGCCCTTGTTATTTACAGTGTCTCTAAGTATTCGAATTACTACAAAAGATTTACTCATATAGCAGAGTGTGTAAAATTTAAAATCAATAAAGTGTATAAATTTCGGGTGTCTCCTAGAATTGATTCCTTAGTCTAATAGTTCAATGCTGTAATACCATATACTTTTTTTAAAAAAAAATGTTATCACCCCAATAATAATCTCTAGACTTTTTCCCCCCAGAGCTCTGGGGCAGTTTGAGATTTCTGATGCGATCTTTTTCCTACAGCTGTCTCAGACAGTTGCTGCTCCTTGGACCGCTTCTAAAAATGAACAAGCAGATGAGAGTTATCAGTGTGTTTCCCCGGAGGTAGAAACACAAATGTTTTCTTTCGATGGGGAGACAGCTGGCCATTTGCTTTCATGGGAGAAGCTAGAAAGCTTTGAAGTTTGAATGTTATAGCAGTGGTGTATTGAGCTCATAATGCATCTTAATTTTTTTTTTTTTTTTTTTTTTTTTTGGAAAACGAAGGAATTAGCTTAGTTCTCTGTCACGTGGTTGTCAGGGCATTGCTTTGCTTGCAGTTAGACAGCCAGCGTTGGGCACCGGACACCGGACCATTGTACCCAACTGTTTCCTCGCAGTGTATTTACAATGATGAATCTTACGTGATTACAGAACTCACACGAAACTGTGCTGTATTTCTAGCTGTATACATAAAGATAATTCAAAGAGAAGGCAGCGAACCCTTCGCTTTGCACTCACCGGGGCTCTACCAGGTTTTAACTACCACTGGTGTCTGGGTTCCAGAGTCGAAAGCCTTAAGCTGACTTTAGTTTCTGGAAATGCAAAATGTCAAACACTAACATGCCAGAGAAATCTAAACTTGCTTTCATTTCTTAATGGCCCTCTCGGCCTGTGAAGAACACAGGCGGATCACTGCTTACTTAGGCACAGGAACAGGAGTGCTCGTGGCTGCGGCAGGTATTTTTGCTCGTTGAACCGAGGCTTTTTAGTCAATCTCTTAAATTATTCTTCCTCTTAGGCTTGTTTAGTTTAGTGATTGACAGAGCCCCCAACCAAATACCAGAGGATCTTGATTTGAATCCCAACTCGCCTTACTTTACTTTGTAAGCTCAGTGCAACTCTTTCGCACAGTCTATGCTTGTTAAGTGGGGATTAAGGACTTTGGGCCTACCTCACCGAGAGGTTATGAGTAAGCGCAGCGCGTCCCAAAACCCAGCACACGTGGAAAACTTCAGCTTGAACACTCTTCCATCCAGGCAAGGTTTATTTCTATGAGAAAAATCTCTGACTGATAGGTTTAGGTGTAAGGTAGCCAGATACAATACAGAATGCACAGTCAGTTGAATTTCAGATGAAAAAAAATATATACAAAACATATAAAATATAATAATATATAGAAATGCATCTGTGTATTATACAAATATAATTGTGTATCATAAATATATGTACTATCTATATTACTTATAGAAATACATGCATATATTATATGTATATACAGATATGTATGTATATACAAATATATATAAACATAAAGTTTAATTGTATACCATGATATATCTGGGAAGTACTTGTAAAAATATTATTCATTTATCTATGAATCATATTTATCAGGGTGCCTTGGATTGTTTTTGTTTGAGAATTTTACACATGCATATATGCTTTTTGATCAAATTCATCCCCTTCCTTCCCCTTAAGTTTCTTTCCTATGTCGTTCCTTCATCCCCCCGCTCCCCAAAACACATCATGTGTTCTCTTTAAAAACCACAGCTTCTCAGCTAGGCATGGGGCATCATGATGCCCTCCCTACCCATGCTTAGATTTTAACATTTTAGATTTTTGATCTTGGACAAGTCTTGTTCTTCAGTCATAACTGCTTCCTGGTGTCTTGTGTATATATTTGCTAAGCAGACAACTCTCTTTACAGCTACTGGTGAGAAGCATGGCTGTGTTTTTATCATGTAGACAACAAGGAGCCTGAAGAGTGGGGGTGTGTATACGAGGAAGCTTTGTGATTCTAGCTAATGCTGAAGAACATAGCACTGGGTTAAGTGCAGCATCTGGCCTTGCATTGTGCACACCTGCCAGATTGACTCAAGTGTGTGAGGTATGAAATGACAGATTTAGAAGATGGTTCTTTCTCTCCACAAGTTCTTTGTGAGGGTGAACTTGATGGGGAATTGCCTCTGGGAGGCTGCTGTGCTACTGACAGACACTACTTCTGGGAGATGGCTCATTTCCTCCCCTGCAGAACCAGTCTGTGAAATCCGTGGACAGAATGAGGCAGTCCTCTGTCCCAGGAAGAGGGGTGAGGTCCTTCCTAAGATCTTTCACTGTCCTTTGGGTTCCGTACTCAGACATCTTTGTGGCCCCTGTTTGAGTTTTGCCTGGACCTGTCTAGGAGGACACACTGCTTTTCTGCTTAGTACAATTTTGTTTGTTAATTTTCCATAAAAGGAAAAAGTAAAAGAGTTCAACAATGCTTACTTTTATCACTAACTTTAAAGAGACAAGTATGAAAAAAATTACCTAAATGTGACGTAAAACTTGTCTCCCAAGACCTGCTATGGTGGGATAGTCTCGCAAGCATTAACAACTGGGGCTCCCCCCTCTTAAGTCTTAAAATGCTGGAGCTGGCAACAAGTACTGGGGACTTTAAAAGTAGGTAAGGCAATTTTTATATACCACTTATTGACTCTGTTCACCATTTCGGTGTCTAACTTTAAAAATCTGACAATTGCTAGGTGCTCTCCTATATGTCAGTAGAGGACTGACCACCTTGTCCACCATGTTCCCTCTTCTCTACTGCTTTACATCAACTGTGACTATATCTCATTCTTTTTTATCTTGCATTTATATGTATATGATCACATATAAAGTCTTGTAAATACCCAAAAATCAAGATGCTAGGTTTAGTGTGAGAGCTGAGGCCATCTGGCCATCACTGATCCTAGATTGGCCATCTTACTCTCCTGGGGTCTCACACAGTGGCTTTTATGTGGATATCTCTACTGTGTTTTGGAGCTGTGGGTTTGGTTCCTATAAACCACTACAGATAGGTGTGCAGTCTATCATAGGTCACGGGTTAGCACTGATAGAACTAGGGATTTACAGGAACACGTGTACCCTCTGCAGGATGTTCTACAGCCCTGAGTGACAGGAGGGTATTGATAAGTGCAGCTGTAGGTGGATCTTTGGTACCTTACGGAGAGAAACTAGAGATTCCCAAGGTCAGAGTCAGTGACCACACTGATGCTTATGCAGTGTCTACTTAGCACATATCTCTGCACTAGTTTGCCCTGCGAAGTCTGGCAGTGCATCTGCATGATGCGATACAGCTGTAACTGTAGACCCCGCTGGCCCCTGCACATGGAAATGCTGGAGCATTCACTTACATGTTGTTTTGTTTTTAAAGCAAGTCTATTAAGGTTCACCTTAAACACGTTTTTTCAGTTTTTAGTGTGCCTTGGAATCCCTGTTCCTCTCAAAGCATAGATTTCTAGGTCCCACCCACAAGGGTTCTGATTCAGTAAGTCTGAGCAAGAGCCCGAGAACACGCACTTCTGATGAGCGCCATAACCAAGGAAGACGGAACTTAGGGGGTCTGTAGAGACGTTCACTTAGCAAAACACTCGCCTGGGAAGTATGAAAACCTCAGTTTGATTCCCAGAAACTTAAGTTAAAAAAAAAAAAAAAAAGAAAAAGAAAAAGGATAGGCATAAAGGCACATGCTTATAATCCCGGTGCTGAGTGGGCAGAGACAGGTAATTCTCTGGGGCTCTCTGGCCAGCTAGCTTAATCAAGTATGTGGCTGGTTTTGTCTTCTAGCTTTGGGACCATGGGACCCAAGCACTGCTGGGCTTTTCGGACTGACTCGACCTGACAAAGCAGCCTCTCTGTCTCGTTATTTGAACTCCAGATATATATTTTAGGTTTGAAATGGCTTCCTCTGCGATTCTTGCTCATACTAATAAATGACCACAGTATCTCTCACTCATGACTGTCATCTACCTGACACAGCCTGTGTGTACATTTTAGTCTCACAGCAATCCAAAAGCAGAGTGGTTTTTATCTGTGCTAAACACCGTGGTGACGTCCAAGCCAAGCAGATGGCGTGGAAAAGAATAGAGGTAGACTTCAAGACTTACTTTGCTAGACATCTAAGCCACCACATCATACATATTTTCTGCTTTCTTTATACAGCACGTATGCTGTTATTTTACATTAAGATTTTAAGTTTTTGCAGTGGTTAGATGATTGAATAACCTTTGAATAGTCCTTTAGATGTGACCCCAGATGCTACGTGACAAAATGGAAGGAGTAAATAACCAGGATGAGGAATGAGATGGCTCCAGGACTTCTAAGAAATAATGCCACTTTATGTGTGAAAACATTGCTTGCTTACCAAGATTCTTTTATATTAGTGATCTTGTTTACTGATGGTCACACTATTCCAGGTAAGAGCCATGTTAATATTGGAGAGGATAAATGTAGTTATTGACGTCTTTCCAAGACAACTGAGGCTTAAAGGGAAGGTGACTCAAGACCTGGAGTCCACTGATTAGGTTAGGGTGACAGCCAGAAGCCTAGGGGACTTGCTCATGGCCTCGGGGTTAGAACTTAGGTTCCCAGGCTTGCCCAACAACACCTTTACCAACTGAGCTATCTCCACAGCTCAGAGTCTCCAGTTTTAAGGTTCTGTGTAGATCATAGCAATTGTTTTTAAAATTAGCAAACACTATTCGAGATGCTTTCATTAAAAAATATTTTGTTCTATACTTAGGGAAGTATTTCCATGTTTTTCTTATCAATTACAGAAGGGAAAAAGGCAAGAATTTGGTACTCTGGCTGTGAAGTTTAAGAGGGATTGATGCCTTCTTGAACTGGCTATGGGCATGGGAAACATGGTAGACAAGAAACCGCAACAATAGAAACCAAGTGAAAGTTAAATGTATGTGCATGGGTATTTAAATAATTGTGGATTTGAACTTGTGAGGGCTGAGTTGACTCTGATTGTCATGATTTCCAGTAGTTGGCTTGTCCCTTATCCTAGAGGCTCAAGGATGTAGAACTTGGCAATAGACTAGGACTGGGGGAATGAGAAGATTGGGTCAAAATTCTTCTGCTTGCAAAAGACAAAAATGCAATTCAGATTTGCTCCTCAGGCTTGGGGTGGGTTGGTGCTAACAGTGCTGAATTCAGGACTCCTGATATCATTATGGCTCAGAGTCCCTTTCCATCTCTGCACTTGGAATTTTTCCATGTTTCTTGCATTCTCAGGCCATCTCTCTTGTGGTTGTCATTCCAGAAATCTCATTGCCAGTAACAAGAGGAGCCCAGTGACTTTCATGGAAGAGCAGAATATAGACTGTGGCCTGGCTTGGGTTCCATTTCCAACCCTGGACCATTCATAGTAGCCACAGATGAAATGTTCCTATTGTCCAGGCCTACATTGTATGCTGTCTTTGGGAGTCTGGGTGAAACAGGATGGAGTCAACCCAACCTGAACACCAAGTCTCAGTGGGTTGGGAAGGCTATCTCTAGGAAAATATTTGCTTGGTTCAGAGCAGAGTGGATGATGACCAGCCAAAACTCATCAGAGCCCCCTTGTGCTTCTCAAACAGTCAGCGGTCAAACAAAGAAATAAAACATATAAAAAACAAACAGACAAACAAAAAACCTGATCAAACAAATAACAAACGAGAGAAGGAGGGTTTGCTTTTTAAAGACCAAATGCCCTTGAGCTGTTTCTCACTTGTTTAAGCACCTGGCTCTGTGAGCCAGAGACCAGGCTGAACTGTATTCCCTCATCTGTAATTATGAAGAGTTCCTTCTAAAAGTGATGTCTCTGCCAAGAGTCAGGCACTAAGTTGGGTGTTTTAGAATAGAGCACAGGACGATATCATGCTGTTTTTTTTAGGTATAAAACTACTTTGGTTCTTGACTTTGAAGAGCAAAGTTGCACTGTTTAATTTGTGTGAGACTTTACACAGCTGGGTCTTCGTATGCAAACTGGATGTATTTAGCAGGTTTCCATTTAGCCAATGCTCCTGTGGCCCGCGTCTTCATCCTACCATACTCTACATGGCAAACGTCAAATGGCTGAGGCCCTCATAGATCTTACACAGTTAGTATGCTGGGTGAGATTCATTCTCAGAATTATTCCAAATGTCACATAGTATGATTCCCTAGGTTTTTCCCTGCATGTGTATACATGTGGGGTATGTGTGTGCATGCATGTTCATGTGTGTGTATGCACCTTCACATAGAGGCCAGAGGTCAGCATCAAAGGAATAGTTCCTCATGTGCCTTTCTCTGTGCACTGTTTTTTTTTTTTTTTTTTAGAGGCATGCTCTCTCCCTGGCCTGGAATTCACTGATTTGGTTAGGCTGCCAGGCAGGAGCCTTGGATCTGTTTGTTTCTCCTTCCTCATTGCTAAGCTCACAAGTACACACAGTGCCAAGCAGCTTTGGTTAATGTGGGCTCTGGGGTCGGAACTTAGGTCCCCAGACACCTTTACCAACTGCACTATCTCCTCAGCCCTCAGTCTTCAGTTTTAAGGTGAAGACTATAGCAGTTATTTTTAAAGCCAGATGGGGTCAGGAAAGGTTGGTGCCTACCTGTTTTCCTTAAAAAAAAAAAAAAATTCTATTCAACATGTAGGGAAATATTTCCATTTCTTTCCTATCAGTTACAGAAAGGGGAAAAGGCAAGAATTTGTCACTCTGGCTGCCAGGGTGAGGGAGGGACCGATCCATTCTTGGAGTGGGTAAGGACACGGGAAGCATGGGGGGAGGGGGAAAGCAACGACACAAAGCAAGTGAAAGTGAAGCATATGTACACGGGATAAATAGTCAGGGGTTTGAACTTATGAAGGCTAAGTTGCCTCTGGTGGCCATGATTTTGAACTTGGTGGCCAGATCCTGCAGTGAGTCCAAGTGCCAAATGGATGGTGCATCCAGACCACCAGCAACAATGCTTCCAATGTTTATTTTTAAATGAAAGTTTTAGGGGATACTTCCACCCTTAACCAGGATCTACTTGTCTTTAAATTAATTTGGAGGTTGCCAGAGCTATATTTTCAGTTGCTTTCTTCACATAATTTTAAGTAAGTTGCTTTGTATACTTAGATGTCTTGGTATCTTGGTGTCTTCCTTCTCTGCTGGGGTATATAAATTCCTTTAGGATAAGGGCTCTGTATATCTTTCTTTCTTTCTTTCTTTTTTTTTTTTTTTTTTTTTTTTTTTTTTTTTTAAAGTGAACCCTCAGTACCCAGAGCTCTGCCCCACTAAATAGATGGCTAGAATTCCATGGGCTTTCATTGACCTGTGATTGTTTGGGGACATTTTTATGAGCTACATTCTACCCTGGAACTGCTAATGTTTTGAAAATAGCAGTAATTCCAGAGAGCTTTTCCCCTTTGTTTAATAGACTGTTGAAAAATTTTAGGGCTCAGGGTATGTTTTTGGCTAGTTTGAGAAGAAAAAGTCTATGCATATAAACCCCTGGAAATGATTCTTCCCCAAGATACGGGTCCTGGGATAATCTAGCTGCAATTTTTTTTTTTCTCGTAACTCAAAATGTCTACAGTGCAAATTGTGTTAGTATTTGAAGATATAGAATATATAATCTGCTTGAAAGTAGCAACAAAATCAAGGTGCTTAGAGAAACCCATTCTCTTATGAATGAGCCTCAACTCTAGTTAGTCTCTCACTGAAATTCCATAGCTGGGAAGAATGTCTTTCTTTCTTTTTCTCAACAATTAACTAACTAACTAACTAACTAACTAACTAACTAACTTGACATCCTGATTCCAACCCACCTCCATTCTCTGCTCCCAATCCCACCCTTACAAGTCCTCCCACCCCCATTATGCTCTGCACTTCTCAGAGAAGGAGAAGCCCCCATTGGGTACCACCCTATCCTGGGACATCTAGTTACAGCAGGACTAAGCACATCCTCTTCCACTGAGGCCCAACCAGATAGTCTAGTTAGGAGGAGGAAATCCAATGGCAGGAAACAGAGTCAGAAATAGCCCTGGGGAGAATTTCTCAGCTTCATTTTCTCCCTAGGTTAAGAGGCTTGTCTGGAAGTAGCCAACAAGATTTAAGAAGGAACAATGGTTCCTTCATCATTAAGCTCTTGACCTCTCCAGGGCTTCCTGCAAAAGCAATGATGATTATAACTATTTATTTATTTATTTATTTAGTAATTATTCATCTATCTATCATCTATCTCTCTGTCTCTCTATCTCTCATCTATCTATCTATCTATCTATCTATCTATCTATCATCTGTCATCTGTCATCTGTCATCTATCTACTATCCATCTTTGTTACACAGCTCCTGGTATTTTAGATGCTTATTTTGATTACTGACCAGTGTCACCTAGAGCGTTGCTGGTGGTAATAGCTGGTTACTTTCAGGTGACTTTAGTTGTTTGGTGACTTGAGAAAGTTCCTATTGCTCATGGCACAAAATGACTTCCTAACCTCCCGCAGATGCTGTTTTCATTTACGTGGACATTGCTGCATCTGTCTGCTATTGCTTTTGATTTGAAAGTGTAGATTGGTTAAGACTTCAGATGCTTTGCTGATCTAAAGTAAGCGGGGGTCTGGTTTCTCCCATGAGCTGGCTCTTAAAGAATCAGAAAAGATGAATTCTTTGGTAGACAGTCAGGAAGATGTTCCTGTCTCTTTGGCATTAGAAACATGGATTCCCTATATTCCAAACCCACACAGAAAGCAAACTGTGGGAGAAGTTCTGCAGCACGGTGAGTCTGAGCTTGATTCAGGAGTCAGACCCAGCTTGCCTCTCTGCTATGTGGGTTGGTAACTCTGAGTGTAAAGTACAGGACAGCAGCAGAGGATCTGAGCTGAGAGAATAATATAGCTCCACACAGGGCCTTTACGTGGTACGGTTTGTCCACACATATAAGCTGAGAAGTGGATATTTATTGTTAAAAGTGGGCAGATAACAGACCTGGAAAAAGAGGTGGACAAGATAGGGTCAGTTTAGAAGAAAATGACTCCACTTTCTCCTAACCAAAGGACCTTCACTGAAGGTCCATTTAAGTCATGTTGCATGATGACTGTGTGTGTGCATTTCCCACAATGAGTGACACAGAAACTACTATCTAATAGCTTATTCACTTTAAACATCAATCCATGGATGTCGCTTTTACTGGATGCTAATGAGAATTATTATATAATTATAAAATGATAACTTGTTTATTTTTACTTCAGTTTATTTTTAAAATTTTGAGACATAACTTCATGTAAATTGTACTAGCCTATAGTTGACGGTAATCTTCTATTTCTCCTGTCTCTACCTCCCAAGTGCTGGAATTATACACAAAGTCATCACCATCAGTGTTTGTAGTCTGGGATGGAACCTATAGGCTTGTGCAAGCAACCTGCTGGTCAAGCCACATCCCTATTCTCCAGCTTGCTTATTAAAGATAGAACATTAAGAGTATTTAGCATTCAAATGGTTGCAGCCATATTTCTGGTTATTTTCTTTAAATATTTTTCATGCGTTTTGAACTTTAACAGCATTACTCATATATCGTGTGTGTGTGCGCACGGGTGCATGTGTAAGGTTATGTGAATGTGTATGTATAGAAATGTTTGTGTATATGGATGCGTGAGCGAGTGTATGTTAGCATGTATACATGTGTGTGTGAGACTGTGTGTGTGTGAATGTATGTGGATGTGAGTGTATGTGATGTGTATGTATATGGGTGTGTAAGTGAGTGTGTGACTGTTAGAGTGCTTGCATTCTTTCAGGAAGAAGGAAGCTAGACTACTGAAGAGTTGCTTCTTAGAGTTTGTTCCCAAAATTCTTTTTTCCTCAAGAAAATACTAAATCTGGTATTTGAAAAATGCTTTGAACTATTTTTGTGGAAATCACTGTGCAATGCTAATATGTTTATTTTTATAAGCATAAGTAAAGCTTGCAAGGCTTTCATGCAGAGGCTCCCCGTGTAAAACAGAGAGACAGGTGGGATGCTCTGACTTTAATATTCAAGCTTTTGTTTTCAATTTTTAAGCTATTGAGTTTAAATTGCTAATCCCCCTTCCACACGAAGGATTTCAGTTCCAGATGTCTTGTTTGAATGTGAAAGAGAACACTTTGCTATATTTTTTTCTTGATTATGAGCTTATGTAGGGACCCGGGAGGCTGAATAGTGTGGTAGGAGAAAACAGTGTGGTGCTCAAAAAAAAAAAAAAAAAAAAAAAAAAAAAAGTCTTGGAGGAGTCAGACAAACCGAAGTTAAAATCCTAACTCTAACCTGCTAAATCGATTACCTTAATTTTCTCCCCTGTAAAATGGAGATGATAATGTTGACTTTATACGGTGGCACTGAGTATTTACTTTGTGTCAATAAAGGATAGCTGCTGTTTGTCTGGGCTGCAGGCCCTGCTGGAGTTGGCCAGTTCCCAGCTGCCCAAAACATGGGCCGGCACAATGGAGCAAGTGATCTGGGAGTCGTAGGAGCATAGAAAAATATTGTTCCTGGGGTCTGGCCTGGGGAGTGATCCCCTAGCAGATCCCCTTGGCTTTGCCTCTCACATTCTCTTTCTTTGAGTAGAAGGACAGAGGAGCATAAGGACCCAGGAGAGCTGCCATGGGACTGGAATCAAAGGTGAGAGATGGCCTTTCGGGCAGGGGCTCTGCTTGGTTCTATCCTGGCTTCTCAGGAGGCAGCTGTCCTTCCAGCTATCAGATATGGGGAGTGGGCTCCTATGGACAGCCCTGATCCCCACATTTCATCTTTATTATTATGCTGAGATATCTGTTAAAAACTTTTTTAAAAAAATGGTTGGCTGAGATGTTCATATATCTCCACCAGTCAAAGATAATTGATATATCTAGGTTGGGTAGTGGGTTACACCTCTGATTGAGCAATACCAAACTTATAAAGCCTTTGATTAACATTTTTTAAAAAAATGTATAAGTGCAAAAAGGAAAAGGGGGCATAGGATAGGGGTTTTCTAAAGGGGAGGAATGGGAAAAGGGGATGGCATCTGAAGTGTAAATAAAATATCCAATAAAAAATGGAAAAAAAAAATGATTGCCTGAAGAGGCCCAAATAATTATATTCTCTCTGCTTAGTTATTTTAGGAGTTGAATTGAATATGACAGAAAAGTGACTTTCAAATGTACCAGCTCTCAGGTATCGTTGGAGAGTGTTGCACAAGTCTGATATGCAGGAAGCCCCAACAGTGGTCAACTGGCCCCAGCCTTCTCAAATTACCAATGATGCCCACACACAGTACTGTCCCTTACTGTGCCAAGGGAGGGAATGGGGACAGGAACTGTCCCCATTCCAAGTGGCAGGCATTTCCATAATTGAATCTAACATTGTTAAATTACAAATGGCCCTGTCTTGGACCCACACCTGAATGATAGGCTTGGTGTTGACCTCCAGGCCTCAGTGGTCAGTGTGAGCCAGGACAGTTGCTTTCCCACCTATCCCTGCTCCTTTTTCTAAGTACTTGGTCTCCTGTTTAATTCTCTATCATCAGAGCCTCTTTCCCCTGCTCCCTGCTTCTTGCAAGCTAAATCTTTAGTCACTGTCCCCTCACCACCCCTGGCAATCAGCAGGGCAGCGGGAAGTTGGCACCATAAATTATTTTGTAAAATGCTATTTTATTTGACTCTGTGCTTAATTGTTGTCAAGGTTTGGGTTATTCCATGGTTTCCTTTGTTTTCTTATTTGGAAAAGATCCTTTTTTGTTGCAAGAATTCTAGAGATTGCTTGGACTCTGGGCCTTTGGACGTGTCCAAATGCCAAAGTCGGAGCTGGAATACTGGAATGGTTTCTTCATGGCCCTTTTAAATCCTTTCCTCCTCAAAATTGGATTTTTGTTGTGTTTGGGTTAGTGTGGCATGCAGCTGCAGACCGGGCGATTGTGAAACATCAGGTGTATATTTTCAGAAGCGTTAGCCCTGGCTGTGACCCAGCTCTGATGGGGTAGTAAGCTGTACACAAGACAGAAGTTAAAAATGTAGGGAACAGAAAACACCCCCCACCCCCTGACGAATGGCTGGACAGTTATTTTTCAAGGGAGGAGAGAGGCTGCAAGTGTGCCTGATGTTTTTAAAGCTCTTAATTATTAATCTTGTCTTAAGACTTACGAACAGGGCCATTAATGTGTCAATGCAAGCCTGGAAAATGGATGATTATTGTCTATCTTTAAACTGTGCTTAGTACTCAAATGTGTCTGTAATGCATGCAGAAAGCCGACTCTATCATGCTCCCCCAAGGTTTTGCAGAAAAATAATTCATCCTTTCATTCATTTTTTTCCTCCCTCCTCCCCCTCAGTCTTGACCCTCTGTGTCTAGTTCTGCTGCTAATTGATAAATATTCCTATTGGCCATTTCACCACTGCCTAGCAGGCACAGAAAAAGCGGAATGTCCAGTTGTACCGTGGAAACATCTCAAAATAAGTTTCCAGCCTCCGGTGGCTACGCGGCTCATCACAGTGAGTGCCGCAGTTTAAATAATCGCACACCTGGGGATTTTCATTCGGTTTTACTAAAACCTTAATTTTTACTGCCTGAAGTCAAGCTTGTTGTCAGAGAGCTCCACATTCTACTGGATGAGCAGATTCATCTGCCTTTGGTCTGTGTGAATGAGCAAGAAGGCCATGATACATCTTTATGGCAATCTTGGATCTTGTTCCTCATGACGTAATCTCCCATGAGCCAGGAAATCTGGGATGGAGCACAGAGTGTTATGGGGTGCACACCTGTTCTGAGGGTAACAGGCGAAAGGTAGTTAACAGTGTTTCATTGTCATCCTGGGGCAATAGAATAGGTCACACTTGTCGGGAGCTGGATCTGGGCCTGCAGCTACTTGACATTTTTATGTGACAAGTTAGAGTGTGAGATAGGATAGTCACAAAGGGTCTGTAATTTTAGGTAAGACTGAGGTTGATAGATTAGTGCTTTTATCTATGCTTAGCTGTTGTTGGAGAGGTTAGATGGGGAAACTGAGGCAGTGAGAGCAACCCTAGTTATGGTAATTCAGACTCCTGGCAATGGACGCTATGAAAATGGGGTTGGTAGTGAGGGAGGAAATGAAAAACAGGAAGCAGAGTATGCAGATAAAGAAACTGTGGAGAAGTGATTTTATAAAATCCACCTGTAAATTCCTGGGTTCATTCATTGAGATTTATTTATTATTCCTTTTATTCATCCATTTATTTATTATTAATTGATGGATTAATTGGAGATATGGGTGTGCATGGATGTGTGTGTGTGCGTGTATGCACGCACGTGTGTGCAAGCATGCACATAGAGGTCGGAAGTGATCCTGGGGCATCTCCCTTTATTGCTCTCTATCATTTTTCTTTATTTTTGACACTTTCAATCATAGCTGCAGTATATTGAGATTATGCTATCCTCCCATTACCTCCGGCATTACCCTTCCTTTCTCTCTAAACTGTTTTCCGTCTAGTCTTCTACTGGCTACAGACCTAGATAACATGACATCCTCTATTTCAGCAGCTATTAACAGCCATTAGTTTCTTAGGCCGGATGAGGCTTCGTGGGAACACCTCTCTGTGATAGGGAGTTGAAGGACTCGTGCACATCAGCATAGCTGCTTCATGTTCATGGCTACTATGCCAGCATCATGCGTGGATGGGAGAGCCTCTTACATATTCATGTTTATACCCATAGACTAGTGTTGCTCTCAGTTTTGGGCGAAGAAGACTCCCTTTTTTGCAGAAGGCAATGATTAATGCAGACAGCTATGTCTAGTCAGAGTGCTAAGACTTAGTGGCCAGTGGGATCTCAGCTTTAAATGGGTCATTCATGTCCTCCTCAACCTCCAAAGGCCTAGGAAACATTGCAGAAAAGAGGGCAGAAGGAATTTAAGAGCTGAGTCTGGGTATGGTGGTACCTACCTCTGTACTACTGAAGTAGAGCGGGTTAGATCTCTGTGAGTTCCAGAACATTTGGGGCGACACAGTGAGATCATCTCCCACTTTCTCCCCAGAAAACTTAAGAGAATGAAGAAGAGTGTCATGAAATGGTACCTTATTTTCTTGGGACAAGATCTCTCACCAAACCCAGAGCCCGCTGACAGACTAACTAGACCCTCAGCAAGACCCAGGCATCTGTCTGTTTCTGCACACTCCTTCTCCTCAAGGCACTGGGGTTGTAGAGCATGCTACATCCCTCAGCCTCCTTAAAAAATGTGGGGGCAAGGGATCTATTCTCGGATCCTTATGCTTAGACTGGAAGCACTTTAAGCAACTGAGCCATTTCCTCTGCCCTTCACTGGCTCATTCATCAGATGTTATGAGTGACATCATCTATAACTCAGACGTCCCTTTGTAAAAAGCAACGAACAAGATGGAGTTTCTTACCAGAATGAAGTACTGGGTCTGAGAAAGGATGCTCAGAAGGTTGGGAGTAAGGAGAATGATACTTCTTCCATCCAGGATGAGTGATCCTGGAAGGAAGAAAGCCCTGGTAGTGATTGGTGCTCAGCCTCTTTTTGTCATAATGGACAGTGTGTTATTGATGCACCTCACAGAAATGAGGAAGAAATAGAAATAAGAAGTGAAGGCTAAACTTGGAAAATGCAGACTTGTCCATTGGTGGCACTATATCAAAGCTCTGGTTGAGACCTCCATAGGGGGGTCACATATTAGATATCCTACATATCTAATATTTACATTTCAATTTATAACAGTAGCAAGACTACAGTTATGAAGTAGTAATGGGACAGGAGGAACTGTATTATGGGGTCACAGCATTAGGAAGGTTGAGAACCACTGATCAGGATTCCATGAGCTTGGGAGGTGACTAAGCAAATGGCCTAGCAGAGCCGACAGGATGAGGAAGGGTACAGAGCCCATTGCTAGGAACAGTGTTAGACTAGGAATTCAATTACAGCCAAGTTGTCAGCTGTTGTTCAGTCTAGGAATGTACGCTGGTGGCCTTGTGAGCAGCTTGGAGCTGGACTGAAATACAAGATAGCCTGGCACAGTAAAACTCTCGATCCTGCAAGAAAACCAAATGAGTAAGACCCAAACAGTTCACTTGATCATCTATGCATGCTTTTGTGAGCATTACAGAAATCTCAAGGTTTAGAGCAGTGTGTCCAGAGAGGAGCATTTAAAGACATTTATGTGTTGGAAGATAGGGCGCAATCACAGGAAAGATGGCAGTTGGTTGGGGTGTCGAAGAAGCAAATGCTGTAAGTTAAATCTTTAGTCACCATCTAGTCATATGACTACAAAGAAGGCAAAATAAATGCAAATAAGAAAAGCCAACTTCCCAGAATGTGGTCCAGAACCTTCGACTGGGGCAGGAGAATTTACTTCTAACGGCTCATCTTGCCACCATGTTTGTTGACTTTCCTAGCTTCATTAGGCTAATATCTCCTTACTTGTAATATAGGAATTTGATAAGGGGCCAATAAGGCTGTAACCTGAAAAAAAAACATTGATTATGAGTTATGAGATTAAATATTACTTTAACTTACTGAAACTTAAAAAAGTCTAAGTCTGGTGGATGTATATTTAGTGAACTACTTACAAATTTAGCACATGAAGCTAATCTAAACTCAGATATATGTTTGTTTTAGAATAACCTGCTTACTGACTCTAACATAAAAATATTTACAAAATAACAGGAGCACTGGGGAGATAGTTCATTCAGGAAAGAGATTTAAGTGTAAAGACGAAGACCAGACTCCACCCCAGTGTGATACCAAGTACTCCCCAGTCCAGAGCTAGGGAGAGACAGAGGACAGACAGTCCCCAGGGCTTCCTGGCTAGACAGCTAAGCCTAATAGGTGAGCCTCAGGCTAAGAAGAGACTACTGTCAAAACACAAAGTGGGAAGAGGGAAGCTCTTAGGAGTGACCCTGGAGGCTGTATTCAAGTCTCCATATAGGCAAGCATGCAGGTGTGTGTGTGTGTGTGTGTGTGCGCGCGCGCACACACACACACACACACACACACACACACATCCAGCTGAATCCTGCCACACCCTGAATACATACATGCACACACAACAAAAATAAGGAGGATTACAAAAAACAAACCAGGTCTCCACAGGTCTCCATCTCTTGTGAGACTTATTGCTCTGTGTTTGTTTTTCCTGATTCAGTGGCATAGGATGACATGTGCCTTCCTGGGACAGTAGGTTTCCCAACACCTTTGTCTGCCCTTCAGGGATTTAGATAACAGAGAGTACCAGTCTGACCTTCTGTACCGAGCTCTCTCTTGCTGCCCCAGTGCTGAGCAGACTGGATGAAAATGTGTCCACAGAGATTAGATATCCCAGTGGCCACCCTGCACTTTTGTGCTCTAAAGCTATCTCCAACATCAGCCAGCTCCCTCTGGTTTATCGGGAGCAGAGGACAGACAGATAACATCCTTGCCATGTGACCCTGACCTTTGTCAACCTTTGTTAAGGCTTCATGTGAAGTCAGGCCTAATGTTTGTAAACAGGATGTAATTAAGGCTGGGAACTGACAGGGTCTGACATTAAGACAATGCAGAGCTGGCAGGAACCGGTCTGTGAGATGGCAGCTTGCATTGTGTTCTAAGTGCCTTCATAATAATTAGTGTCCTCTTGTCTGGAGGAAGTTCACTCAACTTGGATTAATCTGTCCCAGCATGGAGGCCATCCTTGGCAGGGCAAGTGTTTCCTCTGATAAACCTTAGTGCAGGGATGAGAAAGAAAGCAAAGAGGCTGAAAAGCAAACCTGAGAAAGTCAAGGCGGCTGGTGACAGGTGCTGCCTAAGGATTAGAAACAGGAAATGGGGGGAAAAAAATCTCCCTTCCCCTCTTCTAAATCACAAGGTGAATGTGCTGGTTTGCTGGCCCATTGGTTAGGTTAGCATTGCAGTCACCAGGGTGTGCTGGTCTGATGCTCTGAGAGGACAGGATATGTGTACAGAAAAGCACAAGAAGAAACTTCTTGTTTGACCTTAATTAGCCCCAAGTGTGTTACAGATCGGTGTGCGGTGTAGGAGGATTTTGATTTGTATGTAATAGATCCAAAGAGACTGAACCACTTTGTCGGAAGAGAATTGAGCGTCTTCTGGTTGTCAGTTCTGTACAAAGGGAATACAGAGACATTGTGCTAATTTCTTGGCTCCACTGAAAAGATATGGGCCTGAACTGGACAGATAGGCTACTATTCTTAGCCTTTTGAGTTTGTTTGGATTTTCACTGACTCTTGGAAATAGTTCTCTATTTCAGGTGAAAAGGTACTGTTACTAATAACACCATACACAGCAATCAAAAAATGTTGGAATGACCAGAGTCTCCACCAGCAGATGGAACTGTAAACAAAATACGATGTGAGCATACCACTGAGTGCTAGACAACCTTACAAGGAAGAGATTTCAGATTCGTGTCACAGTGAAATGGGCTCTGCAAGCTCTATGTTAAGTGAAATAAGTCAGGCACAAAAGGGTTAACAATAACTGACTTATATATAAGGTGCCTACAGTAGGTAAAAATATAGAGACAGTCATTAGAACAGCAAGGGATTACTAGGGGTTTAGGGGGAGGGAAGAAAGGGACATTCAAGTTTAATTAAAGTGTAGAATTTCAGTTTATTGTGATAAAAATATTCTGGAGTGTTGGTGATTGTTAGACACTCATGATAGTGTACTTAATGTTTGTGAACTGTATACTTACAATCACTGAAGTAGTAGATCTCATATGATATATATTTTGGCCCAATTAAAAATATTAAGATGGCCAGCCTGCTCTACAGAGTGAGTTCCAGGACAGCCAGGACTACACAGAGAAACCCTGTCTTGAAAAAAAAAACAAAACAAAAACAAACAAAAAAAAAATTAAGATGTTACATAAGAAGACTCTTGAAATTGTATTGGTTGATATTCAGGGCTTCTGAATCAAAATCAACATATCAAGAAAGTGATAGGTTCTACACAGAGGCATCAGGGGTTAGTGAAGAAATCCCCTTGTGGTATATAGTGTGTTAACTTTACAAGGATTTGCTTTATTTATTTATTTATTTATTTATTTATTTATGTCTGTCTGTCCATCTGTCTGTATGTTTGTATGTGTATAGGTGTTATGGGACCAGAAGAGGTCATTGGGTTCCCCAAAACTGGAGTGATTTTGTGCCTTCTGACCTGGGTACAAGCAACAAGGACTCTTAGCAACCCTGATATCTGTCTAGCCTTTGGTATTAACTTTTAAAATAACTTCTATTGTTTGCCTAGGAGACCCCATGATGAAGCATGTTAATAGCAGTCATTTCTGGCATTTATCTGAGTGCAGAATTTAGTGACTATTTCTTGTACTTACTTTGTAGGTTTCTAAAGGGGTTTACTTGCACGTTTGTGAATATCCTTCAACTGCATAACTTTACTTTCTCATAACTGAATATAATAGGCAGGATGGCTACAGGTTGCAAATAAAGCTCAGACAAAACACTTACATTTAGGCACTGAATTTTCCACCCAGTTCAGCAGCCATTTTTAAAGCTTCGTGATTATCAGTGAGTTTCAATAAAAGACACCATGCAAGTCACAGTAACAGAATGTCTAGAGGCAATGACTGAAGTGTGCTTAGGAAAAGTATTTATTTAAAGAAAATTAGTTTATCTTTGTAGCTTCATGTCATATAAATTAGTGCTCTCATTACTCTAGAAAAACGTTTGAGTGAAGCAACCCGAGGAAAGAGGCATTTTAGTTTGGCTCATGACTAAGTGGGAAGAAGCCTGTCAAGGTGGGAAGGCTGGCAGTGGGACTGTGAGATGGCCCACTCTCTGGTCACGTTATATCCAGAGCTGGGAAGTGGAAAGAGATGCCTGCTGGAGCTCAGCTCACATGGTCTCTTTTTTATTCTGTCTGGAACCCTAGCCCATAGGATGATGCCGCCCACAGCTAGGGAAGGTCTCCCCTTCTCTGCTGGATTCTAAATTCTGTCAAGGAAGACAATGAAAACTAAGTATCTCAGTAGTCTTTTTCATATCAGGAGACAGACGCTGCAACACATGAGAGGTTTGTTACTTAACAAAACTTACATTCCCATTACCAACCCTACTTCTAGGACTGACAGGGTATGGGGGGGAGGTGATTGGGGGCGGAGCTTTGGGGGGAGAGGGTTGGCAAAAATGTGTGCATGTAGACCTTTCGTTTGCTCAGTAACACCCTGAGGTAAATTTTTGGGAGTGTAAACTTGAAGAAATAGCTCTTGTCTTCTCCACCCAACACCTTTCTATGAAATAAAATGTACTAATCAAAATTTTTATGTCACCAGGCAAGTGACTAATGACATTCACATGGAAGTGAGAGCAAGTGGCAGCATGGTGATTTGGGGACTTTTTCTTTTGGGGGGGGGGTCCCACACACACACAATACTCATTATAGATGTTGTACGTTCCTCACAGGCATCTGCCATTTATCGTGTGCCTACAATGTTCAGTTTTATTTCACCTCGTTTTTAACCTTAAATCTTAACAACCCCTGGAAATAATTACCTTCTCCATGGACCAAATGTAGACTGACGAGGCTAAGAACTTTCTCATAGTTAGTCACTGAGAAATGGCAGGGTTGATCTTGAAACCGAAACTGATCTTACTTACAAAAGTGCTGCAATGGTAGAACATGATTTTTAGACAAAAATAAAAGAAAACCCCACAGAACTCTCTTTTCTTTTGCTACCCCTTTCTCCTGAAAAGCAGCACCATCATAACAAGAAAGGTAATATAGAATGCACTGATGAATTCCCTAGTAGGAGGGAGAGCTATATGCTTTTCAATAGCTGCACAGGCAGGTACAAGGCACCAGCCTCCATCACCCCAACATGGACACTACATGCAAAAAAAAAAAAAAAAAAAAAAAAAAAAAAAGATAAGGGTTAACAAATTCATTTGTCAACGGATTAAGTTTTGGTTACCCCAATTAAACCTCCCATTTTCCTACACGTTTGTAAGCTGTATTTTAGCATTGTTCATTTGAGAATTTAGTATTTCCGAGGAGGCAAATCTTCCCAGAGGCTTTGTCTGAGCCACTTTGTGCTGAAAGAGGAATGTTAACCTAACAGGTAGGTAGGGAAGAGACCTGGCCAGCAGTTCCTGTTACAACCACTATGACTGAGACATTTAAAATATTATCCAGACTATTCAGAGGGATGTGTCTTGTATCCTAAGCAACAGAGAAGACATTGCCTTGTTGTTGAAAGGCTAAGCTTATTTCTAAGCTGAATCCAGGAGACAACTGAGCAGATGGGCATGCAATCATAAGAAGAAACAGCTGTCTGTCTACCTGCTATGACTTAGAAGAGACAGAAGAAGAGAGGCACACTGTCCACAGTTGGAGATGCCAGCAAACTAAGACCACATAATTCCACTGAACCCAGGAAACCTCCTCTCACCAAATGTGGTATTGTCTTTCCAGAAAGCATTTTCCCCTCCCTGTAGGATAGCTGTCATTTGTCAACTACTGGATGAGAGTAGAAAAACAGAGAACATCTTATAGAATTAACTTTGATGCCTAAACATTGTGTATGTGTATGCATTTTTTAATGTAAGTATATACCCCATCCCCCCACCCCAGCCCCTGAAAGCATATATGTATGTGTTTGTGTGGATCAAGAATGGGGGTGGATCAAAACCAGCCACAGCACAGCATATAAGGCTTTTTAAAGATAGGTAAATCATTTTCTTTTTAAATGAAATTCAGTCTGACGGCATGAAATATGAACAGTAATTAAATGCACAGTCTGTGGGCCTTCTACACTTTAAAGCGCTTTGTTAAAAGGAAAAAAAAAGAAAGGAAAAAAACCAAGAAAAAGAGTACTCACCTCAGACAGGCCAATTACCTAAGAATGATGAAGTTAAGAGCAAAGTCGCTAAATTTCTTTACTTGAGTGATCACAACATCAGCCCACGATTAGTCCCCATGGCACCAGCAGGGATGTGGCTGGGACACTTCCACTGGAAGACTTCAAATAGTCATTTCCTCGGTTAAAATAAAATCTGACTGCACTAAATAGACAGTTTTTAATCTCAATTGGACATCTGAAGATTTCTCAAGCTGTTGTTGGCTGCTGCAGAAACAAATTTTTCTGCTTTGTTGATTAAACCAGTGGTCTCCACGACTGCTTATCGGCCCGCAACGAGCTGTTCTTTTTAATTAAAATTGAGCCACCACGAGAGAGCAATTAACAGCTAGTAATTACTGTGCTCTTCAGAACAGCAACATTTTGCCTTTCATTCCAATTATATAATGGACAAGTGGCTTTTTGATCTTCAAATTAGTGAGCTCTTGTCCCCCTTGTTTGGAGGCAGAATTGGCAGGTTAATGATGGCCTGTGGGGGCACTCTTTCCTCTGACTGATGTGAGCTCAGGCTGCCTGCTAAGGTAGCAGTGAGAGGATTTCAAACATCATTGGTCCACCCTTGTGATAAGGATGGACACAGAGACTTGTTTGTGAATGATTTTGATGAAGAGGAGAACCGTGCCCACGTCTAGCCTCCAAATGGCTGCATGGGCTTCTTCCTCTTATCCTGTGGCTGGAATTGACCAGCTAAGATGGTGCCTCATAAATGTTATCATCACACACACACACACACAATACACATACACATACCACACATACACACAAAATGCACACACACACACTACACATATACAACACACAACACACACATACACACACACACACACAGCACACACAATACACATACACATACCACACATGCACACAAAATGCACACACACACACTACACATATACAACACACAACACACACATACACACACACCACACATGCAAACACAATGCACACACGCTACACATACATACAGAGTTTTATCTAAGGTGACTGCCCATGTTAACTACTTTGTAGCAATCATTTTATAATACGTATGAATGCCAAAACATCCAGTTTGGTCTGCCTTAGATATATGCACTTTCTGTGTTTGTATATATAGCTGGATAAGGCTAAGAAGAAACCCCAAAGTGCTGCAATTTTGTGATGCTCTGGTATGTCACTGTGTATTAGTCCATGTCACTGTAACAGGAAATGATGGACAGTTTTATTTTGGCTCAAGCTTTCAAAGGCCTGTGGCCCATAGAGAGTTTGTAGCTGTGGCAGTGTGCAGCATTCTCTTCTGATGAGTCAGGAAGCAGAGAGAGCAGGCTAGGACCAGGAGCTGGCATCACTTCCAAGGCCCCTTCCCTATTTCCCTACTTGCAGAAGTTAGATCATACCTCTTAAAGGTTCCATAGTCTTCAAAATAACACCATAAAGTGTCGGGGGCAAGGGGATGATCCACACTCAAAGTGTAATACAATGTAAGGGCAAAAAAATAATATCATCCACTGACAAAAAAAAATCCCTGTTCCAGGATTAGGAAAATATGTAGACTCTTAATCTTTAAAAAATTCTAGGGGGTCATATACACTGGATCTAATGGAATCTGAATTGTTAATACTGTGTGAGCAAAGAACCTTCATTTATGACCACATCTGGCACAAAGGAGGAGGCTGTAAGTGGAAGAACTTGGTAGTTTAGTTTTTCTATAGCCACTCAGCTTGTCACTGTCCACTTAGACTCTGCAGATAAAGGAATTTTGATGCAGCCAGCCAGTGATGCTGGTGTTGAGAATGTGAGAGCAAGGTCAAATTTGGGGGTCACAAGTCATCTTAAGGATGGGCTTCCTTTAATTGACACACATGAACAACATGAAACATTGGATTTTTGAATTTAAAATGTATATCACTGGTAAGAATGTCTTTCATTCACCCACCTTTATCGCCCTTGGGTAGGGCCCCAAACATCTTAACACAAAGGCAGATAGACTGGGATGATTCTGTTGGCTTGAACCAAAGACACATAATGTAATATGAATAAAATTTGAGTTTATGAGTGTAGAATCTGGCTTGTGAGTTTTTAAAACATTATTACATGAAACACAAAGAGCAGCCGAATGATTGTTAGGTGCACGTAATGGCCATTGTGTGATCTTTTCCTTCATCGCTCTGGGGGTGGAACTCTAAGCTGGCGCATTTGCCAGGTAAGTGTGCTGCCGAACCACATCATCAACCCAAAGTAAACTTTTAAGATGTACAAAATCCAGTCTCTTTATGAGCACTCGAGCAATTGAGTAGGCAAATAGTACAGTTACATATGTACCAGTTACATCTGTGAACATCTTAGCTCTACAGGGGATGTATACGGCTGTGATGCAGCTTGTTGGCTTTCCTGCCCTGATGGAGTCAGAACCCCAGTTACAGTTAGGTGAGCTTGGCAAGATGAAGGTACCTTTTCAGTCCCCACTATGAATGGCAAATCTAGATGAACTCTTCATTGGTTTGTGCAGTTATTCAATTTCGAAAATTGAATAACTATTTTTAGACCTTCTATCAGCTTTTCCCTGAGACATCTTAAACAGCACAGACCTTTGACCTTCTTTTCAAAGATGCTCACAAGCTTCCAGTGATTAAGAAACATGTGAGCTCACCTTCAGTATAACTAAACTTGAGACTGTTCAGCACAGAGTTTAAACACAGACTTTTACATATTGAAACAATTGATACTATTACAAGAACGATATTCACCACCATGCCTCATTAGCTGTATAGTCAATTCGACAGCGCTCCTAGGTGACGCTGGGAAGTCTCACGCTTTTTCCTGCCAATACAAATACATATACTTTGCCCATGAACTGAAGCTTTGGAGCCAGATGGGAAAAATAAGCTTAGGTGTGTCTCTCTCTCTCTCTCTTTTTTCTAAACTGCTAAAGGGTTTAAAGAAATATTCCACATAACTATTTTTGCATTCGCTGTTAGGCTAGGCAGTCTTTACAAAAGATTGCATAGACATGTTAAGTTTGAGCTGTACATCTGTTAAAATGGAAATTCTGATTGATATATAAGTTACATTTCTTGAAATGTGTCAGGCTAGGAGGGTAAAGAAATTTAGGGGAGAAATTAAGGTCCACTTTCTTTTTGTAAGTCTAAAAGGAGAGTTTCTGGCTTTGGTTTTTCTTAAGTTAAATGGGAGTAACCGTTGCCTTTCGATCACTGTAGTATTCCAGATTTCTTCAAATACGTGCGTTTTGTGATTTTCTAAACTATGCAGACAACCCTAGCTTGCTTCTGGCTAGCCTGTGTGCAGTGGTTGTCAGAGTCTAGCCAGGCCACTCTTCTTTCCATTGTCAAGCCAGAGGCACCGGAGGTAGAAGGGTATGCTCCAGTACTCGTCAGTATTGTGAGAGGGCGGAGGAATCGGTGGGAAGAATGAGGGCTTCACATTGCAGCCCAGCCGGGAGGTCTTGAGGTCACCATCCCCTTACTTGTTGAGCATCCCTGGGAAATTGTTGAGTATTTCTGCATCTTATCTGAAAAAGATGCTTCAGGGTTCTCTAGTTTCAACCAGTATAAATGCTCTAAGCTAAATTAAGCAAAAGAAAATTCACTGGAACAGAACAAGAAGCCCAGGGTGGAAGGGTTAGAGGACCAGACTTGGAGATAGGGGAGGGTGAGGCAAATTTGGTATTTCTAAGCAGCTGTAACACCAGACTGGTTGCAGGAACAAACAGATCTGAATTTTACCACCAAAATGAAATCTTCTAAATATTGCTGATGTCTTTATTATTCCTCTGTATAAGGTCAAATTGCTAGCGATTGGCCTGATTTCTCTAGCATACCTAGAGATAGGGAAAGGATGGGCTTTGACTGTCTCCTTTGTCCATGTCCTGTGAGTAATAGGCAAAAACCCTCAAAGGAAATTTGAACAGTTTAGGAAAAGGAAGTAGGCCACGGGCTACATGAAAACAATGGATGCTAGCTACAATGAGGGTCATAAATACTGCTGCTTTTCCCACAATCGGTGACTATCACGTCACATGATAGATGGGGAACACTAAGGCAAGTCTGATGCCCCGAGTAGCACTGCTATCTGCTATTGCTTGTAGATACGGAGGCTACAATCAGTGGATGTAACCTTTGACTTGTAAGTGATTGATCTGACCATTCCATTGTGTAGTTATTTCAGGGTTCCTTTTTCCTGAAGTATAACCACAACTAACTAACTACCTAACTCGCTAACTAACTAGAATTGTAGTTTCCGACTGAAAATCTTCGATTCATTCTCTACTTAAGGATTAGAAAAACTTTAAAGTATATATCACAAATGAGTAGTTTTTGTGTGTTAGATTTAGAATAATGAAAATTGCTAAATAGCCAACTTCCTCATTAAAAGTCTTGTCAGTGGCGTGTCTGGGGATGTATTCTGTTATTGACAACAGACTGGCTGGCTGAGCTCAGTGTAGTAAGAGGACTTGCCAGAAGAGGCTCTCATTCTGCTCCATCTACATCATTCAGATAAGTCCTCTACTGTCCCTCATAGAAATGGCCTCTTCAAGAGACTTTCAAGTTCTATCTTCTGCTTCTCTACACCTTTCCTTTTCTCCCTTTCCATCTGTTTTCTCCTCCACCTCCTCCTCTTCTTTTCTTCTTCACTTTTAGGCCTGTCTATCTATCTATCTATCTATCTATCTATCTATCTATCTATCCATCCATCCACCCACCCACCCACCCATCCATCCATTATCTATCTATTCTTGTGTCTCTGTGTGTGTCTCTGTGTGTGTGTCTCTGTGCATGCCTGTATGTGTAGGTAGGCATGTGAATACTGTGACACAAGTATAAAGATCAAAGGAAAGCTTTTGAGTGTTAGTTCTCTCCTTCCATACCTTTGGTCCCAGTGATCAAATTCAGGTTGTCAGCCTTGGCAGCAAGTACGTTTACCTGTGAAGCCATCTTAGTGACTGCTTCTTTACCTCCTCTGTCCTTTTTCTTTCCATTTTTCTTCCTTCTATCCATCCTTCCTTTCATCTCTTTCTCTCTTCTCTCTCCCCCTTTCTTTCTCACTTTTACTTTCCCTTTTCCTGCAAGAGATCTAACTGAAGCCTTAAAGCATATTTGGCCATCACAAAGCCATGCCTCTAGCTCTCTGTTTTTATTAGGTGGGAGTATCAGAATACTAGGTGCAATATCATTGTATCTTAAGCATACAATGTTCTTCAAGAATTAGGAGATTAGGTAGCTTCTCCTTTTAAAATCCTTATGTCTATTTTCTAATCTTCGGCCAAGATATATGAAGCAGGGAGTATTTTCATGTTGATAAACACAGAAACATGCAGAGTGAGGTGCTCTGTGTAGTCATGTGCTTAGTGTAGATATGTGTGCTTATGGAGAGCAACACAGACACAAGTACTCCTGGGATCTCTTCAGGAGTATCCAGGATTACTCAGTTATAGTCAGCAATACAATTCATCTTTAGTATTCCCTCCTTGACACATGTTTCTATTGATACTTGATGGGCCTGGAAGTGTAGATACTAAGAGAGAGAGAGATTAGGTACATTTTTAATGATGTATTGAGTGGATGACAGTCTGCAAGATGATCAAATATAACTCATTTTCTGTTTCAACTAAGAATAAATTGGTCTTCATTGAACTATTAGAAATTCTATTAGGTCCCACTAGAATTTTGATATATGAGTTGAAGAGATTAATTTATATAACTAGAAACAGTTCTGTTTTTTATAAGCAACATGTCATATAGCATCATATTACTCATGTAGGTGAATAATTAAGTTTAATATCCAATCATTTAAAACTACTTTTATATTGGAAGAATTCCACTGGATTTTGAAAGCCTTCTTTACAATTGTATAACTGCCTAGAAATTTAAGCCTTTTGTAGTGGATGAAAATGTTAGCAGCTTCAGAGATTTGTTTCTGTCTCCTGGTAAAGCAATACTAATAATACTATTTGTACAAATTAAATGCTTGCAAAAGAATCACTTTTGATCATGTTACTAAGAAACAAGTGTCTGTTTGGAGGAATAATAAATTTCAATGCTGAATTCAATTTTTGGATTTATTTTTAAAATAGTTTTATCTGTTCAGACAAGATTTCTTCTGTAGTTTATTTGTAATTTATATAAATGAATCGTTTTAGTAATTAATTAATAATTCAAATTTTATAAAAATGATTAGGAATAAAAGATGGAATGTTTCATCATGATCACACAATACCTAGGTAAATGATACTAATGGCTTTTATTGTGAAATATTCCATCTGGGTTAGTTTCACATTCAGGCATAATCTTCTAGTAGCATTCAATGGAAGACTCTTATGATATGATATGTATCTATATATATGTAAAAGTTATTAAAAATATATATATAATTTGTAAATACGTATATTTTAATAACTTAGCTTCACACACATATTCTTTTTTCTAAAAATGACTTTTTAGTGTGTGCATGTTCGTGTGTGTGTGCACACATGTGCATGCATGTGGAGCTCTTGGGTAGACATAAAATGTTCTTCCTGTCACTATCCACAATTACGTTTGACACAAGTTCTTGTGATGAGGCTGAGTTTCATCCCTTCATCTGGGCAGGCTGGCCGGTGAACTTCAGGGTCTCTACATGCCAACACTTGGATTACGAGCATGTACCACCTCACTTAGCTTTTCTGAGGGTATGAGGTTTGAACTCTGATCCTAGTGATTGCTTGTCAAGCTCTTTACCAACCACTGTACCTCAGCCCTCCTAATATTTTTAATCCAGTCATTTTAAACCTTATTCTACTATTACATTATTAAATATTTACAAAACTATGAAATATTATTGATTAAATGAAGTTCTGTCTGGATGGGAACTTCTACAGTGTTTTCATAGTTGTTTTATTTTAGTTTTATGTTTTTTCTTTTTAATTTATTTTTCTCTCATACAATGCATCCAACTGCAGTTTCTCCTCCCTCCACTCCTCCCAGTACTCCCCAACCTCCTCTTTCCCCCAGATCAACTCCTTCTCAATTTTCTTTCAGAAAAGAGCAGGTCTCCCAGATATACCGACCAAACACAGTATAACAAGATGCAATAAGACTAGGCAAAGACACTCATATCAAGGCTAGACAAGGCAATCCAGTAGAAGGAAAAGGGTCCCCAGAGCAAGCAAAAGAATCAGAGACACCTTAACTCCTGCTGCTAGGAGTCCCACAAACCCCTAAACTAAACAACCATAACATGCATGCAGAGGACCTAGATCAGACCCATGCAGGCTTTGTGGTTGCCCTATGACAAAGTCTTTATGAGGCCCTATGACCCCTGCTTATTTGATTCTGTGGGCTGTGTTCTCCTGGTGTTTTCAACCCTTCTGCCTTGTAAAATCTCAATTCTTTCTTTCATTCTTTTACAGCAGGAGTGGGGGTTGGGGAGCTGTGCTTCCTTGAGCTCCCTAATGTTAGCTGTAGGTCTTGTATCTGCTCCCACCAATTGTTTTCCAAAATTTTAGTTTTAGCTTCTTTTAAGGTAGTTAATACTTTAGATATGCTCTCGTGTTTTCCTGAGGTATCTTGGTCTCTGTCTCTTCTCATCTCATCTCTGTCCCTCTTTTCTCTTTACCTTTTCCTGATTGACATTAATTTTTTTCATGTCTTTCAGAAATAGTTCAACTTTAATTTTTATAAAGTTAAGTATCTTTTTTGTCCGCTTTTAATTATGTAAAAAAGTAATCATGTCTTCAAACAGCACATACATATACATGCATACTCAAATGTTCATCTCTATAAACAGATGAAAGCACAATCCTATGCACCATCACTCCTTTATTTCAGTCTACTACTTTATATTTTACTTCATTTATTTATGGTTTTCTAGTTCACTGACTTTTTTAAAGCTCTGCATTATACATTGCTTAAATTTACAAAATTCATTTAATAATTTTGTGTGTCTAGATTTTTGACTTATTTGCTATTTCCCCTTTTTCTTGAGAATTTTAACATCATTTAAAAGTATTTCTTATCAGATATTTTAGTTACTCCTATTTCTGTCTTCTTCACTGTCTCATTTATTGTCTTTTGCAGTACATCTTTTTATACATGAACTTACTTTTTAAGAGTTCATTATGAGTCAGAAATTCTTCTTTCTCTCTGTGTAGTCCTCTAGAAGTTGTCTGCTGCCACCAAATCTTATAAAATATAGACAGAGGTAACTCATTGTTTAGAAGCTGGCAAGGAAATTTTCTTCCTCTGAATCTTTGGAGTCATATATATAGGGAATCTGTCAAAAATCTACATGTGGAATTTTTGAGTGTATTCATTTCATAAGTACATTTCACAAGTGTATTCATTTCATAAGGTAGATTTTATGTAGACTTTATTTAGACTTACTAAGGGAATCACTAGAGTATCTGAAATGATAAGAGATGCCCTGAGAACTGTGTCTCATTTGGAAAGGATATCCAGGATGAACTGTGGGAGCAAAGAGATTGAGGACTGGAGAGCTGGTGGGCTGTTGAGGAAGCAGCATGGGGAGAAACAATACAGGACTGAATGGGTTGTGGCACTGGGAGTCAAAGGGACAACAAGGTGACTGAGCAATCAGCAAGAGCTGTTTTCTGCCAGTGCGTGGGAAGTAGCAAATAGTCAAGCATGAACAGTAGGGAGGGAAGAATGGTGTAATGAGTGTTAGGGTAAAGTCAGACTGCCAGGGACTAAGGTCTGGAGAACATGTCCATCTTAACATGCTGAGGGCTTATAGATGGCTCTTCAGGGAGAATATTGGTGAAAAGGTAAGAAGAAGCAGATGAACAGTTGGGGTGAATGGAGAAGAAGATCCTTCCTAAGGCCTCTGCATAATGGTGTTTTATGGCCCTTTTGCCTATTTTATGTGTGTCTCAAAGATGAGTTTTCAATACTTATCAGTATCTGTTAAGTACTCATTCCTCTTGGCTTAGACAATGGAGTCAGGGCAAGCTGAGGCTTTCCTTTTGACTATCACATGATTTAGATTTTCCACGGTAGTTCAACCAAAAGTCAGCTTGGGATCTGGGAATGAACACGGATTGAGCTTCAGCCCCCATCCAGGGAAGGCTTTACAGTGAAAATGGAATCAAATGTGGAATGAAAGAATTTTGAGTCATTCTGAGGTTATCTCCAGCTAGAGGGGAAATGACCAGTCAGGAAGAGTGCCTGGCATGGGAGACCAGAGCAGCAGCTAGCCTGACGATAACCTTCATGAAGAGCAGCCCTGTCTTAAGGAAACAAGGGAATGGGCTTCCTGCAAAAGCACATGAATTTGACAGCTCATTCCACCTCAAATGAATATGGACAAAGTGATTTGTAAATAAGAATGATTGAGTTTTAGAAAACTTGAGGAAATTTCTCTTTGATACCACAGATATCACAAGTGGTTTACACTAAAGCCTAAGCCAAGGGGTGATAATAATAATTTTCATATCCATTCTCAGTTCTGACACGGGGATGAGTTTCCAAAGATGGGCATGGCATCTCTCTTCAAGGACTCTTCAAGGTTCACAGAGGCAATGAGTTGTCCATAGTATGGAGTTAACTGTGGCTGAGGTCACCGCAGTGAGGTCTGCCGTCCATGTGCTTTCTTTGCTCCAGTTTCTTCCTTTCTTCTGTATCTTGCTTGAGGAGGCGCCTAAATCCCAAAATCACATCTGAGAACAGGCTTGAGTGTCTGTATTTACTTTCCAAGTTCAACAATTGCAGTTAGAGTCAGTGGTTACTTGGAAGTCTTATACTGTGTGAGTTTTGTTCTGAAGACTTGGCATTGGCTCATCACTAGACCCTGGCATCAGTCCTGTAAAATCTCCTGAGAGGAGAAAAGTCCCAAATAGCTGACAGCTCCTAACTTACGTGGCTGGAACAGATGCCTTTCATTGCTATGCTATCTTCCCTAAGTGTGGCCTGGCTAATATCTTAAAAGCTGATTATGTCCTCCATCTAAGTAGTGACCAGGTCCTCCTCTGCTTAGCTTCTGAAATTAGATGGAGTCAGGCACGTTCAGAGTGGTATGGCCATAGACAGAAAACTTAAGCATGTCTAAACTACCAATGTTTACATGACTTGGCCATGTGCAAGTGTCTAACTAAACTTACAATTTAAGAGTATAATCTACGGCAGTGAGAGCGTCATGGTGGGAGGAGCTTGAGGCAACTGTGTCTCCATCAGGAAGCAGAGAGCAATGAAATGCTGCTGTTCAGCCGGGTCTCTTGTGTTTATTCAGTTAGGATCCAGCCTGTCAAATGGTGTCACCCACATTAGGGTGGGTCTTCCTATCTCACTTAACCCAATCTAGGAGTTTCCTGAATTATGATCAGAAGTTTGTCTCTTAGGTAATTCTAGATCTTCGAAAGCTGACAGTCAGCATTTAACTGTTACTCTCATCTGTAAAAGAAAGAGCAACAGGAATATTGGAGATATAACAGGTGTACTCTGGTCTCATGGTTCTCAACCTTCCTCATGCTGTGACCCCTTAAAACATTTCCTCAAGTTGTGGTCACCCCAACCATAAAATTATTTCCATTGTTACCTTATAACTGTAATTTTGCTACTGTTATGAATCATAATGAAAATATCTGTCTTTTCCGATGGCTGAGGTGACCCCTGTGAAACAGTCTGTCAACTCCAAAGAGGTCATGACCCACACAGTTTGAGAACCACTAGTCTAGTCTCTTTCTCATAGGTGCTATAAATAGTATTTTTTTTTTTTTTTTTTGCAATTGAAAAGCTATTTCTATTTAAGGCTAATAAGATGGATCTGTGAATAAAGGTTCTTGCTAGGCAAGCCTGGTAACCTGAGTCTGATCCTTTGATGGATATAAGCATAGCAGGAGACAACCAGCTCCACAAAATTGACCTCAGATCAGTTGATCTCTACGCAAGCACTGTGGTGTAAATAGCCCCTCCTCAAACACCTTGTATATGCATACACACAACAATAAGACATTTTAATATTAGAAAAAAGTATTTCTGCATAAAAAATGACCAACCTTTGAAAAAACAGTCTCTTCTTTTCATTACTAAAAGAACCAGGCTCGGACTGGCACTTAAACAGCATAGAGGTAGAGTACAGAGTCAAATATTAGCTCAGAATATTAGGATGTGGTATATTTAAGCATAGTTATAAAAGAATAGATGCTTAAGTCTTGTGTCACATTTTCTTTGACATTTCCCATATAGTCAAACAGCTCCTTCACCCTGACCCCTCCACCCATACTCATTTATAGTGTGTTATGATGAGATTCCACCTTTTCCACAATCCAGGCTTATCGAAGCTATAAACCGGTCACATAATTCACAGAAGCTTAAAGATACGTGGAGAACTTGGACAGGGTCCAGGGGAGAGTAATGAAAATGATTAACGGGTTGGAAAACGGTGCTGATGAAGAGGGATGAACAGAGTCAGGATTACTGGTATTGAGAAGGCTTAGAGGTGACTTAATAACTGTCCTCAACTGTGTGAAGGACTATTAAGAGAAGCATGGTGACCAAGTGTCTCTGAAATCTACCTCTTAGGAGAAAAACAACTAACATGCAATGGGAAAGGCTTAATCTAGCTGTGTCTCAAGACAGGATTCTACCCCTGAGCCTCCGTGCTGCCATCTAAAGACCGTCTTCTCCCTTCCCTGTCAACACTGTTGAGTTTTAATGAAGATGGTGAAGGTGAAAGACATGCACTATACAGATGAACTTATCAAGAAAGACACCATCTTCCCACCAGCCTGTGATGCTCGATTGGGAGCTGGGAGGAATGAGACGTATCAGTGCCCACAGAGGGAGCATTTCCAGTGCTGGTGCTTTGGGACACATCACTATTGTCTACCGATCCTTGTGGTGTAACTGCCTTAAAAGATTTGTGCTCTCAGTTCATGAAGATGGACGGACAAATTGGATGACCGCAGTATGTGTTATAGAGCTTCCCCGATGCTTGTATTCACAGGCTCTTTGGACTATGTGGTCATGTCACCTCCTGAGAGTCATTTTATCTCAGTGGGATTCCTTGAGAATGTTGGCAACATTTTATCTGTTTTTTTTTTTTTTTCCCTTAATAATTCCCTGAGTGGGTAGAATTTGTGACATCACATTCTCAGTAGGTAGGTGTTAAAGTTCTGACCTCTGGCTTGCATGCTCACATGGCCACAATCACCTACCTACTGAGCCAACTCTCCAGCTCCCAATTTGTTAATTTTAGATATACTTCCTTTGAAAATTTCTGCCCTCGGAAATCCTTCATTGAAAATTATAAGAGTAAAACCACCCCAGATTACATATTATCTTTGGGTAATAAAAATCAGGGCTAATCCACTTTAAAGGAGTGGAAATAAAATATACGAAGCAAAGGACCAGGGAAGAGTGGAGTCTCGAGTCACACCCACACAGCCTGAAACTGCTGGAAGTCCTCATGCCAAAGCTCTACCCCAACCCCCAATCCTTCTTCAGTTTCACACCAGCCATCACTGATGATGGCTGCATAAATCCGCATTCTCTCCCACCCTTCAAGGCTATTGAGACTTTGATTAATTTAACCACATGTTACTGTCAGGTTGAACACATTCATCTTGTGTCTCCAACTATATATTGGCCAGTCTCTCTGTGGTTCCTTCCCTCTGGGCCTTGTTTCGTCACATTTAAGGAGGCACTCTCCTGCCAGTCTTTATCTTGTTATCAACAGCTGAAGGTGAAGCTTGCCTTTTATCCTTGCCGCAAGTCTCCTTTAACGCCTTCCCATTTCCCTATTCATAGAATGTCAGCACTGCTGGCGCTCCTTACATGTGCAGTGAGATGCTGCCGCAGATTAAATCATTTTTCATCCAAGGCGCTTGAGTTATCCTGCATATATTTAAAAAAAAAAAAAAAAAAAAAAAAGAAAAGAAAAAAAAAGAAAAAAAAAAAAAAGAAAGAAAACCATGTCAGAGAGTTCTGAAAGTAGGAGATGGGGTATCACCAGGATTTGGGATTTTGAGATTGGTGTGAGATCCTGGCACTGTCTGGGAACCGACACTGACCTTTTGGGTTTTGTAAGAGATTAACATTTTTTTTTTTTAATTCAGTTTAAAGATGTGAAGAGTAACATTGTGGTGTAGTATCACCTACATATTTAAATCAGATTTTAGGAAGTGTGCTACCTGGTCAAAGGATGGAGCACATGTACTTTGTAGCTGTCAACTCTGTGTCTGAGCCTCAGGGTCTGGGAACCAGGGACTCACCCAGTACTTAACCATTTCTCTCAATGAGTAGGAAGTTGGGGGCAAAGAAAAAGTGACAGATACTGTGACTTAGACACGCTTGAGTTTTGATGCTTGTTCAGGTTGTAGCTTTCCTTTCATATTTAAATAAGAAGAGAGAGATAGGCGGTGCTAACGCTGGGAAAACTTTGGCGCCACTCCACCCAACACTACTGGCATGAGAGATAGTCTTAGACGACAATGTTGCTCACCATATGTATTAAATGTATTCAATGATGGTTTATATTATTTTGTGATTTTTTATGACAGATAATCATTTTTCACTTAGTTTAAGGATACATGGAAGGTAGAGTTGTTTGTTTTGTTTTATGTCTGACTCAGGATAGAAATTTCAGAACAGTTCTCAGTAGGTGTCAGGTCCTGACTTTGGCCAAACCAACTTTAATAATGGCTTTGGAACTGGATATAGTAGCAGATGGAGAAGGGACCCATTTGTTCAGCAGGTTTTGCTGTTTTACCATTGGTTTGGCTGTTCTGCTCCTGGATTGATAGACAAGGCTGAGTTTTGCTTCCCACGAAGACCCAGTTCCTTCTTCCCAGCTTCCTTTCCCGTGACTGCCGCAGCATACAAGCAGTCTCATGGCCATCTGCTTTCCACTCTGCATTCACTCATGCTGTCAAGCTGTTCCTCACAGTGGCCGGGGTCTTGTCACCGATGCCCTGAAACTGAATGCGTGTCTACACTGGGAAAAGCCAAAGACAGTATTACTGTACCAAACTTGGATGGCTAAAGAGCAAATTAGAGACTAAACTTTAAAGATACCAGTCCCAAATTACATTGTTTTTCTACTATTTAAAGGTGCTCTGGGCATGTTTTACCAAGTTAAACAAAAATGAGAAAGATAAGATGTAGGCAAATGGATGGAAATATTACTTCCTGAATTTGCAAAACAGACTTTCCAAAGCTGACCCAGATCAAGGTGATGTGATGGTCACTGCAAGGTGTGCATTGGTCCAGCAGCGTGATTCTCGTTAGTCTGTGAAACAGGAAGTTGCATCACAGAAAACAAAACTGTGTTACATACTCCTGAGTTCCCTCAAGGCTGTACACAGGTTACCATAGTTCTTTTGGGAATCTGGCCACTGGCTGGTAACTGAATGCTCCGAGCATTCCCAAAACACATTTCCCAAATGTCGGCTGGAGGTTCCCCTCAGTCTGCTAGAAGGTTTTTGCTTTGTTGAGACAAAGTCAGAAACTGGGTATCCATGATGATAAACTGATTTTATTCAAAGGATTTTTCTCTATTTGGAAAGTATTATTCTGTGTTATAATGCTTTTTCTATTGTGAGAGATCACTGTATGCAGGGACCAGTGTGCGCCCTGTATAGATTTTCTGTGGCTTGTATTTCCTGTGATGTCAAGAATGTTCAAGGCCTTGTTTTGACTTTCTTGCTTTAAGTTGAGCATTGCTTCACGTTCACTGGCCATGCAGGCCTCCTTCACTTCGCAGGGACTGTGTTCACATCATTTGCAAGAATACTGTTCAAGTTGTATTTGATGCTCTTCCTTTTTTTTCACACATTGCATGGTTTTCTCCTAGGCTGGGACCTTATCTCTCTTGGCTTGTAATGAACTGTGGTTAACAGGAATGTGTATTTTTGATGTCATCAAATCTGTGAATATCCCTTAAATAATTTTACAGTTTTATGTTTCATGTGTATTTGTAACATTTCTTTTTAGAAAGCATTATTGACTAATGTAAAACATTTTCTTTGTAAAACAAAATTCCATCAGCTTTACATACTTCTGTTTGCTATTGATAGGAGGTTTTCTTTTGTGTTTGGTACTGGATAGCAATCCACCTCGAGTGACTCACCGATTGTTCTTGGCTTGACTTATAAAACAGTTCCTCCTCTGCACACAGATTCATGACATCACCACCATCTTATGGCAGTTCACACAAACCACTAGGCTGTTGCCAGGGTCTCCGTTCTGGCTGGTTGGTCTATTTCTTTATTCTGATGTCATCCACCTTTTTTAACTGTTGCTACCTCTTTAGAATAATTCTGGTGTGGGTGTAACACGTCTCTTCCTCTGACTGTTATAGTCAATTGTTCTTTCATATGAGTTTTATGATGAGCTGTCAAGTGTCCCAGAAGATCCTGTTCCATTGTGGCTGATGTGGCTAGACATATGACGCTGTGGCCGTTCTCTGGGCAGTTTCGGTTGGGGGGTGTGGCACGCACCAGAAGGGTCTGTTCAGAACTTGTCCCAAGCACTAGAATAATTGGAGAATCAGCTACACAGTCAACTTTTCAAAGAGTGCATTCAAATCTATTCTTTTTTATTTTTTTTTTTTGAGTCAAATTACTCATTTTGTCTAGCTTTTCAAATGTACTGGCATCCTGCTCTTCACTTCCCTTCTAAGCATGGGAAGCTTTCCCTGTATCTTTATTCTATATTGAAAAAGCCTTTCTATGTATTATTTTTTGTTGTTCTTTAAATTTTGGGTGATTTTTTTTATCATGTCTTTTAGTTGATTAATTTGAATGCAAAATTTTGTGTATTCATCTTGTAGGTTTATTTCTGGTCTTTCCCTGTTTACCTTCTTTAAATATTTAAAATGAATTCATTCACGTTCATTTGATGTACTTCAAATATATATACCAACAGATATATATTTCCTTTGCTATTGACTAAGTTCATTCTGAGTTTTTGTAGTTAGTGTTTTCATAAGATTTAGTTTACAATTTTTGTAATTACATAGTATTTAAAATATTTTGAAATTTCTAATTATATAAATTTTGTTATATTTTCATGATACTATGCTTCATGGTGACATTTATTTTGAGATAGATCTTCCAAATTATCTGTAGCCATTTCTTCATCTCCCCTGGACACTGGACAATGGAAAGCTGTATGCCATTTCCCCTTCTTGGTTGTCACTTCAAAGGCTTTGTTTACCAATTAGGTGCAATTTTATCACAGATTTAATTACATATGTATACATATACCTCATACACACATACACATATGCAATGTATGGATTGTACATGCCTGTAGGACATGGTGTGACATTTCTATACATGTTAGATTTTGTTTCTTAGATGTAAACTCATGTACTACTTCTGTTTATATCTATTGTGATTAAGAATTTGGATATATTTATTTTATCTCATACCTACATATTTTCTGCTTTTGTTTATTTTATTTCTTTTCTCTCTGCTCTTTAATTCTCTACTCTCTCCATCTTTCTTTCTCCCTCTCTTCTTATGTTATCCAGGATAGTCTCTAACTGCTGGACTCACTGATCTTAGGCAACTGTAGTATTCTTCATCTTTCCTGTATATGCTAAGACTCAGTATTTTTAATTTTTCCTTCTATCCTTTATCCTTCTATTTGTGTTCTTTTAGTAAGTACTTGTGTTTATTTTGCCTGCTCACAAAAGTCTTACACTAAATAATGTTTGCTCTTTCCAGACCCCGAGTATGCTGTATCATGCATCAATTCAGATGTGACACCCTCACTTTTCGTGATTATTATTTAAGGCTTTAATCTTGCAAAACACTCATGGTTGTTAGTGTAAAGAATTATCCCTTAGATTGATGCGTATTGCTTACTCATTTATTTTCTCATCATTATTTCTTTTATTTTATTCTCTTGCTTAGTGTTCTTTTGGCCATCTTTGAGTAGGAAAGTTTCTTTGTGTTTGTCTGTCTCAAAATGGCTTTATTTAATACCCATCCTTCAAAACCAGCTTTGTAGACCACACAATTAAATGCCGGTAGTTACTTCCTCTAAGCAGGCTGACAATGCTACCATATTTTTAAAGCTTCTGTGTTATTGAGGGTGGTGCTGTTGATTTATTATAGCTGTGTACTCATGTTTTTCTAGAACTTTCTCTCAAGTCATTTCCTTTTGTTGTGGGTATTAGCTCATTTCAAGATGTTTCCCTGTAAGAGGCATACTTTTGAAATTATTATGTTCTGTTTGGTTCTTTAAAAAAATACCTCTTTTTTTGGTTTTAATTATTATGTCAACATTTTGTCATGTTCATGAAGATTATTCTATAAGTTACTGAGGACACGAAGGCTTGTTTAGGTTTGCATGAATTATTTGGTATGTTTTGACATATCATCAGATTATGTCTAACCCTGAAGTTACTTGTGACTGTTATGCTCTCTGAAAACTTTCCCGGTTGTTTCATAACTGTGGCCAGTAAGCTCATTTTTACAAACTTGGTCTGAGGACTGGTACCAGCTCATATGGGGACTGCTGCTGTTGGACAGTTACCCACTGTAGTCTGCAGTCCGGGAGTTCAGCCCAGTTTCACATTTGCACTTAGAATGTATTTCCTTATTCTCTCTTCCAAACCTAAAATCCAAGCAGTGGCTCTCTGTCTTTCACAACTCAAGTCAGTTATTTTATCAAGGAGCTCTCTTTTCCTTTCCGTAAAATAGAACACAAGTAAACAGTGCCTCCTCCGAGCCCCTGCCCAGCCAACAAACTTTCACCAGTTCATTAGCATCCAGGATGGATTTATCTTTCACTTGCCTCAGGTGATGGACTGATTTTTGTCAAAGATCAGATATTAACCCTGCATAAGGCAGTAAAACTAACTCTAGTCACATGCTCTAGTCAGAAGCTCTGACTCCAGCTCTGACATGTCATTTGTAGGCTGAGAAATTGATCGTTTTATGATAGACCATGACCCAATCCCATGGAGCCCTTCATAATTAACTGATCTTCTCTGCTTTGCAAAGCTATACTATTTTTATTTTTTAGTGATAGCTGGAGATTTTGCCCATAGCCCCTTGCATGCTAGTCAAGAAGTCTAGCATCCACCTGCACCTCTATTTTCCTTTATTGTAATTTGACACTCAGTCTAGGCACTTGGAGACATGGTTTCGTGTTCATGTTCAATGATGTCTTGCCTTTAAAGTTGTTGGTTTGTCTTTGAAGAACAACAGGTAACTCAGAGAGTCTAACATGTTTTTTTAGTCTTGAACTATTCATATTTCTATATGCCAAACCACACCGAATTTGGCAGCATTTCCAGTATAGTAAGTATACATTTGAAGGAAGAATTGTGTGTTACTTAAAAATATTGTATGATTCACCAGTCAAAATAGTCAGTGATGGGGTCAGAAAGATGGCTCAGCAGTTGCGAGCGTATACTGCTGTTGCATGATAGCCAAGTGTGGTTCTCAACACTCTCTACAGCGCTGCAGTTAGTGATGCTTTCCTCCGACCCTCAGACTCAACTGCCTTCACTTGTGGTACCCCACACATGAATAATACACATAATCAAAAATAGGTATATATTATGATATTTAAACTTGTACCTTGACACATTTTATAAGATGGTTTATGTTTTGTTGCCAAACACGCCCTTTCAGGGTGGTAGTGGAAGTATTTTCAGTCGTACTGCCCTTTCAGCAAAGTGAGACATGGATTCTTACTCACCTTAGATACAGTTAACTATCTTCTTCTTTCCTCTGGCTTTCTATTTCTACATTCAAAACACTACATGAGATCATCTACAATTTTTTTTTTTGTACTACTTAAACTCTTGTAGTGATTCGAGAACATTCTAGAGATTTCTAGAGATATTTTGGTGTAATCTGCTGTAAGTCACTTTTGATTAGTAAATAGTTAACAAAGGGCTACAGTGTTTCACCCAGAATATAAGTTTGTATTTAAAAATCTTTCATTGACCATAGACAGATGAGTTAAACACTAATCAGAAAAGTTCTGGCAAATACCAACATTTGCAAGGCAAAGACAGATACTTTAAACCTTGTTTTGATTTAAAGAACAACAATAAAGATTAGAAATGCAGTGTTTCAGGAATGTGATCTTGAAGCTCTGTTAATGGGCAAAGTCCTCCCTGGGTAGTATCAAATAGCTAATATTAGCCGTCTTAGATGGTGCTTGCCTGACGTCAAGTGTATGTGGTCTGGCACACTACAAAGATCAAGAACTCTTGATATGCTTCTCAGTGTCTAGTGTTGATGAACAGTTTCTTATAATATTTAATACTTTTTAATTTTAGTGGAAAAATCTCAATCTCTGAAAATTTCAGTGAGCTTTTAAAAATTCAACATGTAAAAATTTGCTCTGGATTTTCCTTGAGTTACAGGAATTAATTGCTTTGATTTTGGATCTTGAATGGAAAAGCTCGACTACTCATGATGTTGAAGTCAATGGAATTTTGGAGAAGTAGCTTTTTAAGTGGAGAAACATCTTGCAAAGACATATCTTTCATTGAAAGTTATGAAAATACACAGCTAATCAGTTGTGATAATTTATTTTCCTCTGATTTTCTGTTATGGTCTTCTCCTTTTTTTTTTGTTTAATTATTTCTTGTCTTCCTCTCCCTTTGTTTTTTTGTTGACTCCCTTCCTTCTTCCTTGTCTTCCTTTCCTCCTCTCGTTTGTTTCTCTTTCTCCTCTACCTGTTTTTTCATACCTCTATTTGAACTTTATACACTCAAAATCGACCAGTAACTGCAAACAGGCATGGAGTTCAACCTGGAAAGCACAATGCCAAATTGTGAGATAAAAAGAATTAGTTTTTATTAGACATATTTACACAATGGAATAACACAGATTCAGTTATATGCATATTATCTATTGGTACATTTTTGTCTTTAGTAGACATATGAAGTAATTGGGATTTTCTTCGTTTCCAGTATTTACATGAGCACAAATTGGTCTTAAAGACTACATTCTATATGTTAAGCTGTAGTTTCAGTATTGCATGAGTTAATAGTCATCTGATATTGACTTCAGTTGAGGTGAAAACCACGACTTATTGACCCAAGTAGAAAATATGGACCAAAGTAAAACCTCTGTCAATATTTATTTACCTTTACAGGGACAATTAATCTTGATACTTATTGAAACAAGAAGTCAATATGTGTATTGTTATGTACTTTTGGAGTCTTCCATTAGAAATATTGGCAAGTCCCTGGTTCTTGGCTGTAGATTTAAAAGTCCTATCAATTCAAATGTATTGGGTATTGGGAACTAAAACATGTAAACTGTCATAGTGTTATTCATACATAAAAAAATCCAGAAGTCTTTTCAATGTAGATTAATACAAGTTTTTTTTTTTCATTTGTTTTGTTTTGGTTCAACTGATGTTTTGTAGTAGTATGAACCACCAAGGAGACAGCCAATACTGTCCTCTCTGCAAATGCTAGCATTACAAGATAGGCTAAGACAGGTGAGAGTCAGCCAGTGCCCACCCCAGAGGAATGGTGCCGTCAAAACCCCCAGTGTGTCTTAATTTCTTCCTGAGAACTTGACACATTGCCCATCCACCTGGAAACAGTACAGGCTATGGGGTCTGGACCCCTGTTTCTTATTTGTTTTGGTAAAATGCAGTGGAGGTAAGAGAAACTTTAACTCCACGGGAACAATAAGTATAGCAGAGCACTCCCGGGCACACGTACGTGATGTGTCGAGGTGGCTCTCCCTGCAAAGAGGTGGCATATTCTCTTTAGTCCAGAAATTATCAGTTAGAAACATAATCATATGACTCTGTGTTTAATTTCTCTTCCCATGCTCAAAACAATAACAGAAAGAAAAAACAGAAGTTACCCGCCTCCAATAGAAATACGACCTGAGGTAGACTTTTAAGAGATGGTGGCAGAGGGATCATTTATCCTTGGGAAAGTCTTCTCCATGTGAATATAGAGAAGCTTATGCCTTGCTGCACTGCATTTGTTGCAGTGATGTTCATGTTGTCTTTATGTACAAGGTTACCTTACATAGGACAATGTCTAGAAAATTATGGAAAGATGCCCAGAAACTGGTAGCCAGTGCCACAATATGCTCACACACATGTCAATTGTGATGTATATCTGCATTCTAGACACTGTGAAAGGCTTTCAGGGTTCTTATTTAATACCAATTTCCACCATGTCCCAGAATTGTTTATAATAGCCAATATGGCACAGCATGCCATGATATATGGAGCTGGCTAAGATCCACAAACAGTCAACATATTAGTAGGTTTGTATGTAGGTTCTCAACTTATTCTTTAATCTCTCTCTCTGGGAGAGAGAGAGAGAGAGGAGAGAGAGAGAGAGAGAGAGAGAGAGAGAGAGAGAGAGAGAGAGAGAGAGATTCCAAGTTAATGCTTTGCTTTTTGTGGGTTTAGAACATTTATTTTCATAAAGTTTAATTATTTGCCTTGGTTATTAAGAAATGTAGTTTCCCTTCCTTATTGACATGTGGAGTATGGAGGGTCCTTTGAAAATGTGTCATGTGCTGTTAATGAAAGCAGAAAAAAATAAAAGAAAAAAACAGATAGAAACAAAAAGTAAAATTTAATAACCCCCATAATAAATCCAGAAAAGTGAGTCTTTTCATTCTGGAGACAAAGGCAGTAAATAAACACACACACACACACACACACACACACACACACACACACACACACAACCTTACCTTAATCTTCAGGAGAAGCCTCCCAGGAGACTTCCTGTATGTATTCTAGAAGTAGCATCTCATTTATCTCTTTTTTGAGGAACAAGAATGATACATGTTTCTGGTGAATAGGCAGCACTGTCACCAGGCAACATGGCCTTGGGCTGGGGCTGGTGGAAGGGAGGACAGTGGTGTGTGCCTGTGACTGAACAGAGGAGAAGTGGAAGGGAACGACAGGCAATAGCAGCACAGTGAACTGGAAGGGAGGTCACATTGAGGGCAGGCAGGAAGGGGAGGTGAAGGTAGGGCCAGCCTGGACCATACCAGGCAGCTTGTAAGCACTTGTAATAAAGGCTCTTCTTTGCTCCTGGAGCAGGTCAGTATCCCTTGGGAATTTAGACTGATGGGATCAGAGCCCATTAGCAGGTAGAGATGAACAGTTTAGGGTAGAAGTCAAGATGGAGTTAATTATAATGTATACAATGGAAATACCTTTTCCGTTAAAATGAAAAAGCGGGAGAGTGAGACACTTGCTTTCTCAGAAAAAAAAAATCAAAACCAAAACAAACAGAATGAAACGAAACAAAACATATGTAGAATCAGACAGAACCTTCTTCTGAGGCAAGAGAAAATCTAACCATAAGGCATTATTCAAGCTATTTTAAGTGCTAAGACCCCCTGGCCAATTTCTGCTTGATTGTACTTCTAGTACTTTTTCCAGTCACGTGTATGGACCATGGTTTTAGGAAGATCTCTGGGTCTTGCATGAGTGGGCTCTGCCTTCCTACTTGTTACTCTTCCCCTGGTTCGTGCTCCATGCTCTGGTCACAGGTGATGTCATTCATTCCTTCAGCACCCAAACTTTCTGAAAATTTGTTTATGAAATCAGTTTGAAATACTTGTCCTGCATTTCCCCATCTCCTCCCTTCTCTTTCCATCTCTGACTCATGCAGACACTCTTAAACACTCCTGTCTGTATTTGGCAAATACCTACTTCACTTTGCTCTACTTTCGTTACTTTAATAGGTACTTCTCGCCTCAGAGCCCGGCTTAAGTTAGAGCTACTGATTGAGAATTTCCCCAGTGGGTTACATAACCCTGTTGACCTGAGTTAAGATTCTCAGAACCCACTTAAAAGCCAGACTCAGTAGTACACACATCTGTAATCTCAGAGCTGCCATACCAGGAAATGGGCAGCAGAGACAGGAGGATAATGAAGCTTGCAGGTCAGTTATCCTAGTATGTACATCAGTGAACGAGAGGTCCTATCTCAAATAAGGTAGAAGGCAAAGGCTGACACCAGAGTTTGTACACAGACACACTCCCCAGCATGTGGAAATCTTCCAGCATTTATTCTTCCCCTTGTCCTAATTATGAGGAATAATTTATATTGGTAAATATTGACCAATGCCTGTCTTTCTGGATGAAATAGCAGTAAGAATGGTGGGACTAAGTCAGGTTGTTTCTGGGTCTCCACATCCATCTCTTTGCCCAGCACAAAACAAGTAGGCAATAAATAGAGTTTTTTAAAGAAAGGAATTGGTGGCTACATTGGCAGAATGTTCTGAGATTGTCTAGTTCTAGAGGGCTCAGCATTCTTAGGCGTTGACCATATGTGGTCAACTTGTGTGCTCTAGATTATAAAGCGGTCCATGGGCCTGGGGTGATATATACATATGTCATCCTTATGTAGATGTGGCTCATAGATGAATAACACTGGAGTACATGCATATTCAAGAAAAGGAAGGTGGCTTAGCCTAGAACTCACATCCCCTCTTTTGCATGCATATTCAAGAAAAGGAAGGTGGCTTAGCCTAGAACTCACATCCCCTCTTTTGCATGATTCGGAGTCACATATTCAAATGTATCAAATATTATCACATGGTTCAGGGAATCAGGAGAGACCAGTGTTGCTTTGGCCAGTTAAGCTTTTGGAACTTAGAATGTTTGTGAGTTGCTCATAAGAATTTTTATATTGGTAAGATTCAGGTTTTTTTTTTTTAAATTTTTTTTAACTTGGCCAGAGTTAAACAGAGTTGTGGTGGGTGTTTAGCCCATGGCAAAAGTAAGCTTCAGACAATCCTGGAACTTTACACAGGGGTATGAAGATGTCCTCTAAAGTGGGCAGCTATAAAACAGAGTGCATAGGTGCAGGGCTATAGTGAGGCCGGTGTAGTCAGAGACCACACTGTGGCTGGATTCTGCCTGTTTATCTTCTTCTTCTTCAGTCATAAGAATCACTTTCCTGTAAGGAAATAAAATGGTATTAAAGAATCATACAAGATCCTTTATAGAAAAAAAAAAAATACAGCTTTCAGCCAAGCGCCTTCCAGAGTGTGAGGAGAAGGCTTGGAGCCACTGGATGTCTCTGTCAGATGCCACGGTGTCAGGCCCCAGCCATTTGTCATCCCTGGATTTCATTATGTGCGCCTTCCCTGTCTTTCATTCTCAGTTTGCTAGGACATTTGTTCACCGTTGACCTCCCTGACAAATAATAC